>NC_043005.1:57614742-57649975 GCF_006345805.1 Octopus sinensis | reverse complement strand
AATTCGCCTTGGCTTAACGGCCTTTAATGTCCGTTTTCGTTCATTGTTTTCTTCCGTATGTCCACTCTGCTGTCGTTTGTTCGTTCGAAGCCCTAACCCTCCACAAATTTTGTATTTCTAAAATTTCTGGACGTTGCTGTCTTATGAAGTTTTCCTGTCTTGTTAAAAGCAGGAAACAGGGAGTGATATCACAGTCGACAACTGAGGAAGGGTTAGACTTCTTTTGGTATTTATTTATCTCTCGTTGTGTGTTTACGTATTTTTCACTCGTTGGTGATATCCTGTTCTTAATGTGTATTTTTTCATGTATTTAATAATTGAACACCAGGTAGCCCCTGTCATCAATAAGTTCATCTTTGTATATATATATATATATATATATATCACCGTGATCACCGTGACCGACTAGGCTATCAGATGTTGCTACACATCGCTGGTCACAATGCGCTTCGCATTGTTTTAGCCTTCAAATGACGCCACCCCGCCGGCTAAGCGAGCAGGCCAACAGAAGAAAGAGCGAGAGAAAGTTGTGGCGAAAGAGTACGGCAGGGATCACCACCACCCCCTGCCGGAGCCTCGTGGAGCTTTAGGTGTTTTCGCTCAATAAACACTCACAACGCTCGGTCTGGGAATCGAAACCGCGATCCTACGACCGCGAGTCCGCTGCCCTAACCACTGGGTCATTGCGCCTCCACATATATATAGATATCTATATATATATATATATATATATATATAGATATATTATATATATTATATATATATATATATAGTATTATATTATATATATATATATATATAGTATAATATATATATATAACAGGAAGCTTTATTGAAATAAACAAAACGAAGGCAGGTGGAATACATATATATATATGTCTGTATGTGTGTGTGTGTGTATGTATGCATGTATGCATGAGTATATATATTATATATATATATTGCTTTACTCGGGAACGCTCATATTTTACCACTTAAACACATACACGCAGATTTGTATATATATATATGTGCGTGTGTGTGTAAGAATGTATGTATAAATATATATTATAGGAAGTTAATTGTATGTCCGGTCATAGAGTAACCAATAGTTTCGCATCTATAAATCACTTAGCATTAGAGACACCTCGTCAGACTCTAATGCCCGTAGTCATTAGAGTCTGGCGAGACGACTTTAAGGCTAAACGTTTTATGGGTGTAAAACCATGACCGGTCATATGAGTAACTTCCTGTAAATATGACCGGTCATATGAGTAACTTCCTGTAAATATGACCGGTCATATGAGTAACTTCCTGTAAATATGACCGGTCATATGAGTAACTTCCTGTAAATATGACCGGTCATATGAGTAACCTCCTGTAAATATGACCGGTCATATGAGTAACCTCCTGTAAATATGACCGGTCATATGAGTAACCTCCTGTAAATATGACCGGTCATATGAGTAACTTCCTGTAAATATGACCGGTCATATGAGTAACTTCCTGTAAATATGACCGGTCATATGAGAAACCTCCTGTAAATATGACCGGTCATATGAGTAACCTCCTGTATATATGTTACTGGTCAAACTTATAAAATGTGCTTCTTTTTAGGATATATGATCTAGTGACGAAAGATATATATATGTATATATATTGGAGCGAATAATTTGTTATTACGGCGCTGTGATTTACAATCCTGTAAATAATAACAATGTTTTTTTTTATAAGCTTAAAGCTTATGACGATCACCGTGCAATGACTAAGGAAAATAGTCTAATAAAGGGGCGTATAAGTCCTCGACAGAAAAAAGACGGCTTTCCTATCCGCGTGTGATTCGAACCCTCATCCATTTGTTGACGCGACCAAGCGTGTCACCTTTAAATTAGTTCCATCCAGGACTGTCACATTATGTTGGTAAACAGTCTTTACTGAATATCTCGTTTTGAGAGATTTAGAAATAATAATGTATCTCTCTCTTTCTCTCTCTCTCTATATATATATACTTGGAAATGGATGCGTGACTGCTCGGCTAGACGACGCTGCTGAATTCCCGTTCGAAAGTATATAATTTTCTAAGTGTCGCAGTTACTGATCTAATAAATGGAAACGTTATTTCTAAATCTCTCAAAGGGAGATATTCAGTAACAATACTTTAAAGAAAAGACTATTTGCCAACATAATGTGGCAACCCTGGATGGGACGAATGTTACTGTCGTTTAGTCCCAGGAAACGCCGTTTCCAGCTGACTATACGACGCAATCTCTGTGCTCTTATATTTTCGAAGAGGGGAGCTCAGCATACCCACCAAGCACAAAACATCTGTGAACCCGTTTCTGGATTATTGCTCTTTATCAGCGTAAAGTAGCTTTTACCGAATATATCACTTAGAAAGATTTAGAAATAATAATGTTTCTATTTATTAGATCAGTGTTTGTGTGTCACTTTGAAAATTATATATATATTTCGAACGGAAATTCAGCAGGGCGGTCCAGCCGAGCAACTATTCTGGCAAACAGTCTTTACTGTATATATATATATTTTTTTAATGAGTGAATATTCAAATGAATACTCATAAAGATGTTATTACTATTTTAAATCTGGTGCGAGACTATTCAAGACGTAACGGATTACAATGAGATACGATAGAAAATTTTTCATTTTAGGCACGGCACGACCAATTGAGGAGAATTGAGGCTTTAACCAGAATTCGAAATCATGATCCAAATGTATGTTACCTCATTGTACGGCTTTTTACCTGAGATAATATGTTAAATTCTGTTCGTTTGCCCGATTTCTGTTGATCCGTTGCTTATATTTTCAGTGAGAATAGGGATTAAGTTGTGCGTTTTTATTTCCACCTTATAGCAAGCCGGTGCTTCGTGTACCCACTAATATGATTAATAAATATAAACATATGTATGATATCTATATATGTATATATATATATATATATATATATATATATATATATATATATTATATATATTATATATGTATATATATATATATATATGTATATATATATATATATATATATATATATGTATATATGATATATAGTATATATATATATATATTATATATACTATATATATATATATATATATATATATATATGGTATATATATATATATATATAGATATATAATATATATATATATATATATATATATTATATATACAAATATATATATAAATAATATAGGGATGGTATTATTAGAATACCATCACAAGTGGGGGAGCCAATTATCAGCCGTACAGGCAAATTAATAAAATATACCATACAATATTAGATATGTACATATATATACAAGGGTACTACTGAGTACCTATATCGCTAATGATAGAAGTCAAAAAATACTTCTGTACCACCGAATAGCCACAAATCTACTACAGACAAGATTGGGAAATATATATATATATACACATATATATATACGCATACATTTGTGTTTGTATATACACACGAACACGCACTCACAGTATTTGTGAGGGAGAATGATAATCGTTAACAAATGTCGTTTTAGCGAGTAAGCTTATATATTTTACTTAAATATCTACTGCGAACTATAAAGATACATCAATAATGAAATCTCTCCTCTCTCTCAGTCTCTCTCTCTCTCTCTCTCTCACTCATTCACTCACACTTTCTCTCACTGTCTCTCTCTCTCTCTCTCTCTTTCTCTCTGTCACTCACTCTCATTCTCCGTCTCTTACCCTAACTAGTAAACGTGGAAGTATTTTCAGATGTTTCGTAGACTACAGTAATATCAGATGGTATTAAAGTAATTACGCAAAGCTGGCATTCAAGTCGGCATAGTTTTGATTTCCACTGAGCTCTCTCCAACACTTTCTCTTGGTTTAACATTAATATTTTACTACATTCCACTTTCTCCATTTCAAACACGTACCTACTTATTTCTCTTTCTTTCACTCTCTCTCACTCTCTCACTCACTCTCTCTCACTCTTAATATATAAACTCATATACATTAGGCAGAGGGTGGATTTGATCGACTAGGACCATAAAGACGGTGCTTCGGCATAGCCGCTGTCCAAGGACTAAAACAAGTAATAGACAAGAGGCATAAGACATACATAAATATAAAGTGAGGTTTATACACATGCACAAACCCGAGCGCGTATGCATATATATATATATATATATATATATTAGAAATTAAAAAAGGAAAATACGCACACTTACATAGTTTTAATATAATTTTTAATATATCGACCGGTTTCGCTATCGCTATTCATGATATGTTTTACTTATTTGAATACATATTTTTTTCTTCAAAGATTTGGTCCATGTTGTGTGATATATATATATATATATATATATATATATATATATATATATATATATATATATATATATATATATATATATATATATCACATAATAAGCATGGGACTTAAACGTCAGCTACTTTAAGTTTCATGTTCGGATTGTATGTAATCGGATGAACTAGCCTAGCGTGCAGCAGACTGCACTGCACGCTATACAAGCTTGTGCTATTACGGTACTATATGAGCTTGAAACTTATATTAGCTCACAATTAAGTCTTGTGTGTATAAAGTAATATTTATCGTTTTTCAGATGAAGTACATTTTTGGTTGGTCCTGCCAATAATGGGACAGTAGACTATATATATATATATATATATATATATATATATATATATAATGTAATATGTGACAATTATTTGGTTGCCATAATAAAACTCCGAGTTTCGGATGTCGGGGTGGAAATCTACTCCGGCATCTCTTCAATTATTAAAACAATCAAAAAACGCTATGAAAATTACCGTTAAACAAAGGGAAATTACTATAGCATTTTTTGATTCCCTTTGTTTAACGGTCATTTTCATAGCATTTTTGGATTGTCTTAATAACTGACGAGATGCCAGAGCAGATTTCCGCCCCGACATTCGAAACTCGGAGAAATCCAGGATCTGGAATTATCCAGTAATTTTTTGCTAGTTTTTTTTGTGTTTTTGTCTTCTCTCTGGTGCTGTATGAACATTGAATGTGGTTTTAGAGTCAAGTTTTGACTGCTATATCTAGCATTTGGCATCTCTTAGATACCCTTAATTATAATTTATATATATATATATATATATATATATATATATATATATATATATATGGAAGAAGGTTTGAAAAAGCAATTTTAAAGATGTTTATTCACTTGACCGGTTTCACTTTTTTTAGAAAAAGATTGTCAAAAGTAAAATGTAAAGCTTTTTATGAGCTTTGTTGTGTTAAGTAGTGGTTATCAAAAAAAAGCATTAAAATACAGATATACATTCTTTGATAAGAATAAGAAAATGTTAAAATCAGTTTACAAGAAAGTATTTCAGAAAGTAATCAGAACGAGACGCCAAAAAGAATTTTGATTTCAATAAAAATCATGTTTGTTTGGTAGTATATATATTCACAGAAGGAGATATATTTAAGAATTTACAAAAAATTGGAGAGGAATAACTGACCTGCCTTTCTGACATTTTTTCTTGTGTGTAGATGATTTTTAAAATGAGAATACCCGAAACAAACTCGACTGTTCTCACAAAGGAGAATACAAAAAAATAAACCCGACCGCTCTCAAAAATTAAGAAAAAAACTGTAAAAATACTCCAGAATCCTTGTCCAGTACCGGATCGATCCCGAGTCACGAGGCCAAACATCTGTGAAAGATTCATCCAAATCCATCCAGTGGTTCTTGAGATATCTTGTCCACAGACAAACAACTACGACTGAAAACAATATCTCAGCCTTCGCTAAGGCGGAGGTAATAAGTAGGTGTTAGACTTTAGGACATTCTTGCATATTTTTTGTGGTATCACGTACAGCTGTTATGCGTAAAGTTTGTGTTCGTTCCTTTGTTT
Source organism: Octopus sinensis (assembly GCF_006345805.1). NCBI lineage: Eukaryota > Metazoa > Mollusca > Cephalopoda > Octopoda > Octopodidae > Octopus > Octopus sinensis. The sequence goes on along the minus strand of NC_043005.1, from coordinate 57,644,101 downwards.
CTTAGCTAACAAATCATAGCTTTTCTTCATTGTTACTTGGACATTGCAAAGTGTTATAATGATTATTGACATAAATATGAGCTTAGAATATAGATAAAGGAGCTTCAGGCTGACATATATATGTATGTAAACATGCATACGTTTCCACAAAAAGATTATATATTATATATGTATACATACATACATACAATATATATATATATATATATACATACTATATATATATATATAATATATATATATACATACATATATATATATATATATATATATAACACGTACGTATGTATATATGTATGTACTCATACGTGCATGAATGCGTGTATCCAGGAGCGTGTAACATAATACTTTTTTCTTTAACGTGTTTAATATTACAATTGAAGAAAACACCAGCAGCAGCAGCAGCAGTAGTAGTAGTAGTGGTGGTGGTAGTAGTAGTAGTAGTAGTAGTTGTTGTTGTAGTAGTAGTAGTAGTAGTAGTAGTACTAGTAGTAGCTTTCTTTATTAACCTCTAAGGTTTGACGAGAACAGCGATGACAATAAAATGTTGGATTACATAAGAATTGTGTAAACAGGCAAATATCAGGAATAAGCAAAAAAGAAAATTTCAAATAACGAATAATTCTAAAAAAAAAACGACATTCTCATCACTACTGCTAGCGCCGTCTCTCGGTTATTCAATCTTCAGGCGCATGCTCACAGCAGGCCCGTTTGCTCGTACATTGCTCACATTCTGATGCACTCTCCAACAAATTTAATGGCACGCAACTGCTCCACCGTCACTTTCCTTTTCGAGTGTGACTTGAAAAAGCTAATGAGGGCTTGGTTACAGTGAAACGTGTCTGTCCTCAATCCTTTCAATGTAATCGGCCATTCAATCGCTTTCGCCAAACCCACAAGACAGATAAAGCCTGCCTGTCCTTCCTGGTGAAAGAAATGTGGTGGGACGATCTCAATAGGTTCAGTTGATAACTGGATCCGCACCACACGTAACGGCAAATGTCCAACATAACTCCACAAGTCAGCAATTCTCGAGAATTGGACGAGGACATTGAGGATGATTTCGTCATTCTGTGAACATATCAGACATTTCTGGTAGGCAGTATTTCCGTACCTACAGAGTTTTTCTTAAATCGGTTTATGCCCCCCATCCCAACCTGGTAGCACAGTCATGCCGGGGATTTCTGTTCACCAGAAGAGACCAGCCTGTTGATTTTCATCGACGCTTAGAGTTTACCCGAGAATGTAATTGTTTTTGCCCGCCAGTAATTCTCTATAAAACATCAAGGAAATTCCATATACCGTATTACTCGACTGGTAGAATATTGTGAGCGCTTGACAACAGTCCAGATGGCTAGTGGCTTGTCTCGGTCTATGCTTGGTGCAGGGCTGCACTTCTGTCAAAGAGACGAGCTGTGGAAAAAAAAGAAAAAGCTTCTAACATAAAGCGACTACATCTCTTCACTATCAAGGAATTACTGAAAATGTCGCAGCCTCAGCGCATGCTAACCCCAACCCTAACTCTAACCCTAATCCCAATCCTGACCCTAACCTTAGCGACGACAGCTTGATGGTTGCTGCACGTCATATATACGCTATTCATAGCTTCATATAACCTGATATCAGGAACCTTCTAGGGTACAGTTCTATATTTAAGAGATGAGGAATTATGTACATTATTTATATTATTTACATTATTTACATTCGACGGATATTTAACCTCATCTTTGTTGTTAACACAACGTTTCGGCTGATATACCCTCCAACCTTCATCAGGTGTCTTGGGGAAATTTCGAACCTGGGTTCTCATTAGTAAGGTATTTTTCGATATTATTATTATTGTTGTTGTTCAGGTCACTGCTTGGAATCGAACTCGGAATCTTGGGGCTACTAACCCCAACATTCCGAGTTCGATTCCAAGCAGTGATCTGAACAATAATAATGATAATAATAATAATAATAATAATAATAATAATAATAATAATAATAATAATAATAATAACTAACTAACTAACTAAATGATAATAATAATAATAACATCGAAAAATACCTCAGGAATGAGAACCCAGGTTCGACATTTCCCCCAAGACACCTGAAGAAGGCTGGAGAGTATATCAGCCGAAACGTTGTATTAACAACAAACAAGGTGAGTACAAATATAAATAATGTAAATAATGTAAATAACCCTCTAGGGTAGATGTGGCATCTATTAGAAATAGCAGTTGAATCTTCTTCATATCACACTTTGCTGTGTTATTAAAACGAAGGACACAGTTGATATTGTAAGTCGAATGCTTTATACAAAGGCAGAAAAATTGCCATTTGAGCCCCAGTCATTCTATGTCTGATTAATCAGAGATGACAGACTATGCTACAATAATACGAACCATAACAACAATGTCACCTCGTCGTCGTCGTTCTCCTCCTCTCCTCCTCCTCATCATCATCATCATCATCAGTTTAGTTAAAGTTTACGCATATTTACGTCTATTGGACATTTCTTCTCAAACAATGATCTTCCTCACTTGTTGCCATCTCCTTCCAGAAAGACACGGTATTCAGAGTTCAACATACATTGCATCTTTCCGTGTCTATTCCTCATGTTGTCTCTTCCAGTAATTGTTCTAGAGTAAATTATCTAGCTCTTCAAGGCGGCGAACTGGCAGAATCGTTAAGCACGCCAGGGAAAATTTCTTAGAAGTATTTCGTCCGTCTTTACGACCTGAGGTCAAATTCCGCCGCGGTCGACTTCATCTTTCATCCTTTCGGTGGTCGATAAAATAAGTACCAGTTGAACACTAGGGTCGATGTTGTTGACCTTGTGCCAGAATCTAAGACCAATAAATTTGCTCTTTATTTGCAAATTTTAACGTGATGTTCCACATTTTTTAAAAATTAGTGTATTAGTCTGTTATAAGTAATGTTACTGCTGATAATGTTTTGATACAGTTACAGCTTGTTATCATTGTTGCCGTTGTTGTTGTTGTCGTTATTGCTGTTGCTGCATGTTTGTTAAGAGAAGTGGTCTTCATCCCACAGCTCGCAAGATCGTGCCTCAGGATTGTCTGTAGTGGGAGTAGTCTGAAACGTGGTCCTTTGCTATTCGTAAGACCCGCAGAAGAGAAAGCAGGTTAACCCCCGACACCGAGAGCATCGACGGATGGATGAATGCGCATCCAGGCTCAGCGGCTGCGTAGGAAGTCGGGGACAAGAAACAGGAAGAAAGAATGAGAGAAAGTTGGGGCGAAAGCGTACAACAGAGGTCGCCACCACCCCCTGCCGGAGCCTCGTGGAGCTTTAGGTGTTTTCGCTCAATAAACACACACAACACCCGATCTGGGAATCGAAACCGCTATCCTCCGACCGCGAGTCCGCTGCCCTATGCTGCTGCTGTTGTGGTTGTTGTTAAGCAACAAGACGGGTAAGGGTGATTAGGTGATGGTCTAGGGCTTAGGGGCGGGAGACCACAGACCTTGGAGTAAAAAAAAAAAACATTGGTCGTCTTGTTGTAGTCGAGGGCTCTTCCTTGACGCTCGACACCACTGGGAGGTGGCCCTCGAAGTCGCTGGAAATAGAGATCTCCAGGTCCAAATTCTTGGACGGCTGCTGCTGTTGCTGCTGTGGTTGCTGCTGTTACTGCTGTGGTTGCTGCTCTTGATGATGATGATGATGACGATGACGACGGCGACGACGACGACGACGATGACGATGATGATGAACGATGATGATGATGGTGATGATGATGATGGTGATGATGAGGATGATGACGTTGTAGTTGTTGCTATTGTTCTTGCTACTGTCGTGGTTGTTGCTGTAGCCGCTGATGCTGCTGCTGTTGTTGTTTATTGTTTATTGCTTTCTAGTCCCATACCAGCCCTAGTTAAGAGGTATTTCCTATTGAGACCAATTTGCCTTATTTGCAGAATGTGCATCTGGCACTACTGCTCTTCCGTTCTTTTCTCTACTTTCGCTTTTCTTGAGATGGTTGTAAGGTGTGTAATTTGTGTGAAATTTGACTGCCAATTCTAGAAATTCTAACCAACAAGGGGTGGGGGGATTATACCATTTTAGTTCCTATGTCGAACTTCAAGTACACAACCACCTGCTGAGGAACAAATACACTGAGAAAAATACGGCTCTTTAAATTTCTTAAATTCATAGATTTGCAAGCAATTATACATTAATTAAAATAGTGAAATGTTTTAATTAACCACAGTTATAATGCATCATATATCTTAGTTGGAGCATTGAAAATAATTCTTATTAAATTACAATTTTGGTCTTCAGGCTTTTTGATTTGTTTTGTTTTGTTTTCCGCTCCCAGCGGGCCTTTAGAGAAATTTGTTCGCCGAGCGATTTCAAATTTGAATGAGGGTGAAGGTTTTACACCCGGGCGAGGAGTTTCTCATTGGCTCACGTTTCTGGCCTGTTTCTACATAGTATCAAATGTAATCTTTTCAATTAAGTGCAGAATTTGCAAATATTCAATCTCCAACCAGTTGAATTTAAATTAAGCATAATAATAACAGAAAGAAATGAGAAACCATATAAATAGTCACGAATTCTGAGTTTCAAATAACTATTATAACTATTTATGTTCCATGAATAGCGACTGGCCTCGTTTGCAATTAGTTACATTTGACTTGGTGTTTCCCTTGGTGACATCTGTCAAAGAAATTTAGGAATGGGCTGAGAGAAAATGAAACCCAATCCATGGCCACCACGTTGATGCTGCTGTTGCTACTGTTGCTACTGCTGTAGTTGTGATGTTGTTTAGCCCCGGACAGTCCTGACTGCGTAGACCTATGATCAAATTTACTCTAGTCGTGACCATCACATTTTTTTAATCAAATTCTTATCACTTCTTCAGAAGAGCAGAGGAAAACTCATGACTATTTTCACGGCCTCCGAGATAAGTGTGAAGAAGGGGTAAGTTACATTCAAACCTGAAATTTTACAGGAATGCTTGCAATAGCGTGGACCCTGATAAAGACTCCCAAGGACCAGCTAGGGCCACATCATCCGCTGTATCCTTCTTACAAAGAATTTAGTGCGGTGTAAGTGAAATTTGGCTATTATTTCTAGCAAGTTTACGGTTGACATAGAGACTCACTACTTAGTTCCTTTTTGTTGCTGATGCTGTTGTTACTGTTCTTGCTATCGTAGTCGTTATTGCTGTTGTTTAACCCCCGGTTCAGTCTCCCTCCAGCAGACTATAATCAAAGTTATTCTTGTCATGACCACGCCATTATGCATCAAGGAGTCAGATCGGGCGTTGTGAGTGTTTATTGAGCGAAAACACCTAAAAGCTCCACGAGGCTCCGGCAAGGGATGGTGGTGATCCCTGCTGTACTCTTTCACCACAACTTTCTCTCACTCTTACTTCCTGTTTCTGTTGTACCTGTATTTCAAGGGGCCGGCCTTGTCACTCTCTGTGTCACGCTGAATATCCCCGAGAACTACGTTACGGGTGCATGTGTGTGTGGAGTGCTCAGCCACTTACACGCTAATTTCACGAGCAGGCTGTTCCGTTGATTCGGATCAACCGGAACCCTCATCGTCGTAACCGACGGAGTGCTTCCATGCATCAAGGCGTACAGTATCCAGTATATAATTGCTCTCAAGATGGTGGTGATAAATATTAGTGAGGTTTTGACTGCTATTTCTAGCAGGTCCAGTGATCACGTAGAAGCTTCATGGCTGGTTGCTATAATTGATCATGGTGGTAGTGGTGGTAGTGGTGGTGATGGTTAATAAATCAGGAGAAACGCCAAGCACTCTTCAATTGTTAATTATTTTGTCTGTGGTAGTGTATAGGGAATTTATATAATGGATGTATAACTTTGGGGACTTAATACAAAGAGAACACAAAGCAAATCATCCTCGGTTTTCGGTTTCGTCATTAGATTGAAAATATATGAAAACGACAAAGTCCACTGAAGCAGAAAATAGCATGTAAAGACGGAAATGAGGAAAGGGATAAAATTATTTGTGGTATTTGTTTTTCCTTCCTTTGATAAAATATTAAAAAAAAAATTCCATATTTTAGAAAAAAAAAACCGTTGTATGATTGGTAAAGTTCATATCTTTCCCAAAAATAGCTGTTATTTAATAATCCTTTCCACTATAGGCACAAAGCCTGACATTTGGGGAGAGGGTTGGTCGATTACATCGATCCCAGTACACAACTGGTAATTATATTATTGACCCCGAAAGTATGAAAGATAAAGTTGACCTCGACGGAATTTGAACTCAGAACGTAAAGACAGACTAAATGCCGCTAAGCATCTTACCCAACGCGGTAACCATTCTACCAGCTTGCAACCTTGTGGCCGTTATCTAATAATAATAACTGATGCAATATGAGAATGCCCTGATACAATACCAGGCAGTGGCTCTCGTGGCTTGTATACCCTGACGCAATACCAATCAATTGCTCTCAAGGATTTTGATCTTAAATGGTTGGAAGTGTTATCGTATACATGTTTTGTCGTAATGTAAAGGATGGGCTACTGCAAACATGCTGCTCAACAGATTTACTGGTCAGTTGCTTGAACTTAACCTGTTGTCGATATGTGCGCCGCTTAGTGGCTGACGATATGTGCGCCTCTGATCACGAGCAGTAGTGAGAAGAAGCATTCATAGCCATGTGTTGAGAGGAAATCTTTGAGGTATGAATAATTCACCTCTGGAAACATGGGTGTTTCATTCAGCATTTTTAACAGCCCTTATTCAAAGACCTTTTGTGAAGGATGGGCTACTCGATCTAAAGAAAACGCTAACTGAGACTCACCTGCAAGGTCATGCGCTGTTTATCTTCATATATATATTCTTTAATTTTTTATTTGTTTGTCATTAAACTACAGCCATACTTGGACACTGGCTTGAAGAATTTTAGTCGAACGAATCGACCCCAGTATTTATTTTTATACTCCTGGAACATATTCTATCGATCTCTTTTGCCAAACCTATGTGTTACGGGGACGTAAACAAACCAACACCGGTTGTCAACATATATACACAACACACACACACACATAGATTGGGTCCCTTTCAGTTTCCATCTACCAAATCCACTCACAATGCTTTGGTTGACCCGAGGCTATAGTAGAAAACACTTGCCTAAGGCGCCACGCAGTAGGACTAAACCCGAGAACTTACCACACCACCACGCCTGCGTCTGATGATCTATATTATATATATATATATAATATATATATATATATATATATATATATATATATATAATTTAACAATTAAGGATAATCTCTTAATAAGGGATCTTAACAAGAAATTATCGGGTAGCTAGCGTGAAAACCTCGTAAAAGAAAAGAATTCGAAAATAATTTTTTTCTTTTGAACAAATTAATTATATCTATATTGTATAGAGGGCATTATTACACATAAATGCCTCACACTAGGAGGGACAAAGTCATTACTACCAAAATTTACTAATCATACCCAAATGCAGTTTTTCAAAGCAAGACATTTAAAAAAATGAATTTAGTTCTGTATCACCGTGATTTCACATTCACTTTACGTCTAATGATCGTCAGCAGAACTGATTCTGAATACATCATAAATAAACTACAACCTTACGTAGCGAAGACAAACAGACAACTGCTCACTCCGGCCAAGCACATGGAATGTTTATAAATCACATATCCGGTAAATGGCGGGCTTTTTTACGAACTGCAATGTCGGGTAATGAAAGTATTTGGAATAAGTTTAACAATTAAGGATAATCTCTTAATAAGGGATCTTAACAAGAAATTATCGGGTAGCTAGCGTGAAAACCTCGTAAAAGAAGAATTCGAAAATAATTTTTTTCTTTTGAACAAATTAATTATATCTATATTGTATAGAGGGCATTATTACACATAAATGCCTCACACTAGGAGGGACAAAGTCATTACTACCAAAATTATACTAATCATACCCAAATGCAGTTTTTCAAAGCAAGACATTTAAAAAAATGAATTTAGTTCTGTATCACCGTGATTTCACATTCAACTTTACGTCTAATGATCGTCAGCAGAACTGATTCTGAATACATCATAAATAAACTACCAACCTTACGTAGCGAAGACAAACAGACAACTGCTCACTCCGGCCAAGCACATGGAATGTTTATAAATCATATATCCGGTAAATGGCGGGCTTTTTTACGAACTGCATGTCGGGTAATGAAAGTATTCGGAATAAGTTTAATAACAATTAAGGATAATCTCTTAATAAGGGATCTTAACAAGAAATTATCGGGTAGCTAGCGTGAAAACCTCGTAAAAGAAAAGAATTCGAAAATAATTTTTTTCTTTTGAACAAATTAATTATATCTATATTGTATAGAGGGCATTATTACACACATAAATGCCTCACACTAGGAGGGACAAAGTCATTACTACCAAAATTATACTAATCATACCCAAATGCAGTTTTTCAAAGCAAGACATTTAAAAAAATGAATTTAGTTCTGTATCCCGTGATTTCACATTCAACTTTACGTCTAATGATCGTCAGCAGAACTGATTCTGAATACATCATAAATAAACTACCACCTTACGTAGCGAAGACAAACAGACACACTGCTCACTCCGGCCAAGCACATGGAATGTTTATAAATCATATATCCGGTAAATGGCGGGCTTTTTTACGAACTGCATGTCGGGTAATGAAAAGTATTTGGAATAAGTTTAACAATTAGGATAATCTCTTAATAAGGGATCTTAACAAGAAATTATCGGGTGCCTAGCGTGAAAACCTCGTAAAAGAAAAGAATTCGAAAATAATTTTTTTCTTTTGAACAAATTAATTATATCTATATGTATAGAGGGCATTATTACACATAAATGCCTCACACTAGGAGGGACAAAGTCATTACTACTACTACCAAAATTTACTAATCATACCCAAATGCAGTTTTTCAAAGCAAGACATTTAAAAAATGATTTAGTTCTGTATCACCGTGATTTCACATTCACTTACGTCTAATGATCGTCAGCAGAACTGATTCTGAATACATCATAAATAACTACCAACCTTACGTAGCGAAGACAAACAGACAACTGCTCACTCCGGCCAAGCACATGGAATGTTTATAAATCATATATCCGTAAATGGCGGGCTTTTTACGAACTGCATGTCGGTAATGAAAAGTATTTCGGAATAAGTTTACAATTAAGGATAATCTCTTAATAAGGGATCTTACAAGAAATTATCGGGTAGCTAGCGTGAAAACCTCGTAAAAGAAAAGAATTCGAAAATAATTTTTTTCTTTTTAACAAATTAATTATATCTATATTGTATAGAGGGCATTATTACACATAAATGCCTCACACTAGGAGGGACAAGGTCATTACTACACCAAATTATACTAATCATACCCAAATGCAGTTTTTCAAAGCAAGACATTTAAAAAAATGAATTAGTTCTGTATCACCGTGATTTCACATTCAACTTTACGTCTAATGATCGTCAGCAGAACTGATTCTGAATACATCATAAATAACTACCAACCTTACGTAGCGAAGACAAACAGACAACTGCTCACTCCGGCCAAGCACATGGAATGTTTATAAATCATATATCCGGTAAATGGCGGGCTTTTTACGAACTGCATGTCGGGTAATGAAAGTATTTCGGAATAAGTTTAACAATTAAGGATAATCTCTTAATAAGGGATCTTAACAAGAAATTATCGGGTAGCTAGCGTGAAAACCTCGTAAAAGAAAAGAATTCGAAAATAATTTTTTTCTTTTGAACAAATTAATTATATCTATATTGTATGAGGGCATTATTACACATAAATGCCTCACACTAGGAGGGACAAAGTCATTACTACCAAAATTATACTAATCATACCCAAATGCAGTTTTTCAAAGCAAGACATTTAAAAAAATGAATTTATTTCTGTATCACCGTGATTTCACATTCAACTTTACGTCTAATGATCGTCAGCAGAACTGATTCTGAATACATCATAAATAAACTACCAACCTTACGTAGCGAAGACAAACAGACAACTGCTCACTCCGGCCAAGCACATGGAATGTTTATAAATCATATATCCGGTAAATGGCGGCTTTTTTTACGAACTGCATGTCGGGTAATGAAAAGTATTTCGGAATAAGTTTAACATTAAGGATAATCTCTTAATAAGGGATCTTAACAAGAAATTATCGGGTAGCTAGCGTGAAAACCTGTAAAAGAAAAGAATTCGAAAATAATTTTTTTCTTTTGAACAAATTAATTATATCTATATTGTATAAGGGGCATTATTACCATAAATGCCTCACACTAGGAGGGACAAAGTCATTACTACCAAAATTATACTAATCATACCCAAATGCAGTTTTTCAAAGCAAGACATTTAAAAAAATGAATTTAGTTCTGTATCACCGTGATTTCACATTCAACTTTACGTCTAATGATCGTCAGCAGAACTGATTCTGAATACATCATAAATAAACTACCAACCTAACGTAGCGAAGACAAACAGACAACTGCTCACTCCGGCAAGCACATGGAATGTTTATAAATCATTATCCGGTAAATGGCGGGCTTTTTTACGAACTGCATGTCGGGTAATGAAAAGTATTTCGGAATAAGTTTAACAATTAAGGATAACTCTTAATAAGGGATCTTAACAAGAAATTATCGGGTAGCTAGCGTGAAAACCTCGTAAAAGAAAAGAATTCGAAAATAATTTTTTTCTTTTGAACAAATTAATTATATCTATATTGTATAGAGGGCATTATTACACATAAATGCCTCACACTAGGAGGGACAAAGTCATTACTACCAAAATTATACTAATCATACCCAAATGCAGTTTTTCAAAACAAGACATTTAAAAAAATGAATTTAGTTCTGTATCACCGTGATTTCACATTCAACTTTACGTCTAATGATCGTCAGCAAACTGATTCTGAATACATCCTAAATAAACTACCAACCTTACGTAGCGAAGACAACAGACAACTGCTCACTCCGGCCGCCAAGCACATGGAATAAGATCCCTTATTAAGAGATTATCCTTAATTGTTAAACTTATTCCGAATACTTTTCATTACCCGACATGCAGTTCGTAAAAAAGCCCGCCATTTACCGGATATATGATTTATAAACATTCCATGTTATATGTAATATATATATATATATAATATATATATATGTATGTATATATATATATATATATATTATATATATATATATACCCCTCGTTTTGGATAATTTACTACTTTCGCGGTTCCGTTAGCTATATAACATATATAGTCAGGTTTTATTATCGACTCAATTCCCTATTTTTTTAGTGTGTGTGTGTGTATGTAGCCAAACTTTCCTTTTGTCCAGTGGTCGGCTTGCCAAGACTCCGGTTCCTTCTGTGTTGTGCTGTATGCATACAATCAGCCACGCTCTTCTTTCATCGATTCACAAACGACTTTGGCGGTTTTTCACTCTCTTTCTCCGGACACTATCTGTCACGTTGGTCTTGGGCTTTGACTCGTGGTGCATTGTATGTCAAAATATGATAGCTTGTGGATTCCATTCTCAAGAAAAGGTGTCATTAAGCTTTCAGCTTTTGTATTACTCCAGCATTTATCGCTCTGTCCTTCCAACTTATCCTGCCCCGTCTGTGAAAGACGAGAGCATTTCAAAGGTTTCTATCTTTTTCTGTCCAGTTATGCACGTTGCCTATATTCCTGCCCCATAGAAGGCAATTGGCATTATTTGACAGTTTACTAATCTTAGTAAATACCAGGCAGTGACTCTCGTGGCTTCTATGCCCTATTACAATACCAGGCAGTGACTCTCGTGGCTTCTACCCTATTACAATACCAGGCAGTGACTCTCGTGGCTTCTATGCCCTATTACAATACCAGGCAGTGTCTCTCGTGGCTTCTATGCCCTGATACAATCGAACGAATTGACTCCAGTATTTATTTTTATACACCTGGTACTTATTCTATCAGTCTGTTTTGCCAAACCGTTGTGTTATGGGGACGTAAACAAACCAATACCGGTTGTCAACACACACACACATTTGGGTCTCTTTCAGTTTCCATCTACCAAATCCACTCACAAGGTTTTGGTTGACCCAAGGCTATAGTAGAAGACACTTGCCTAAGGTGCCACGCAGTGAGACTGAACCCGCGGACTTACCACACCACCATGCCTGCGCCAGATGATCATATAGGAGCAGTATTATGTCTTTTGAAATGATGATCATTTTCATTCTTATTAATGTTCTTGGTAGCCTTTTTTTATATTCTTTGTGTCAGCTCTTCACAGCGTCTTTCCTGATTTACTAATTGTCCTAAATTCTTGAGATCTTTCGCTTGCTCGAGTTTCACTCAATCAGCGTTTAGTATTGGTTCTATAGTTATACTTTTACCTTTCTTATCATAATGTTCCTTCACAACATAAACAGTTTCTTGTAATTTCCCATTTCTGTTTGCTTATAATACTGTATTATCAATACATCTTACATCGCCTGTGTTAATGCTATTAACCGTGATTTCATTGATCTCATTTGACTCTATGCATATATACTCGGTGTCAAAATTAAATGGGTATGTTCATAATTCACATCCTTGTCTTACACCTCTTTTGATCTTTATCGGTTCTCACGATTACTGGTCTATTTTAATGGCCGCTTTTGGTTCCAATATAACACACAGCTGATTCTGATGTCCTTTCCTTCTTAGCCAGTTGTTTCTAAAGAGATGTGTGTATGTGTGTGTGTGTGTATGTATAATGTATATATGCGTATATTGATTTTGTATGTATGTTTGTATATATATAGATATGCATATGTCTGTGTGTGGTGTGTGTGGTGTGTGTGTGTGTGTGTGTGTGTGTGTGTATGTGTGTGTGTGTGTGAAGGCGGATTGCTCAGTGGATAAAGCATCGAACTTACGACCGTGAGGTCGGGAGTTCGAATCCCGGACCGGGCTGCGCGTTGTGTTCTTGAGAAAGACACTTTATTTCACGTTGCTCCAGTTTATTCAGCTGTAGAAATGAGTTGCGGCGTCACTGGTGCCAAGCTGTATTGACCCCTTTGCCTTTGCCTTGGATAACATCGGTGGCCTTCCCTGCTTTCCTCCCTCTCTCTCTCTCTCTCTCTCTCTCTCTCTCTCTCTCTCTCTCTCTCTCTCTGTATCTCTCTATCTTTCCCTCCTGATTTCCTCTGATTTCATTTTCCTTCTCTCTTATTGCTTATTCCTTCTTTTTCCCTCCTCTCTCTGCTTTCCTTACTCGCTTGTCTCCCTGGTACCTTTTTCTCTCTCTCTCTCTCTGCCTCTCTGCTTCTCTCTGTCTCTCTTCTCCCCCTCACATTCTTTAGTCCCTCTGATTTCTTTTCCCTCTCTCTTATTCCTTAGTCCCTCTTTCCGCCCCTCCCTCTTATTCTTTAACCCCTCTGCCATCTACAACTCTTTCCTTCTACCACTTGATCTTTGTTCGGCCAAGGCATTGTCGTCCTTTTCCGACCAGCCGTTATCCATACCGGTTACGTTCGTCTGTCCTCCCGCTCGGTCTGTTAAAACTTTCTATTTCTCCTTTGCGCCAACCTACTATGCTTATCTGATAGTCGAAAGACCCTTTCTGTTATTTATTTATGTTCTACAATTATTTTCATTTTGTAGGAGTATAACATTTGAAGCAGTTGAATTTGTCCCACTTTATATGATCTACTTTCTAAATTATTCGATCATGTCCTTCTGTTTATTTTCTTGTATTCGAAGCTTCATTCTTCTTCGTCTCATAAGGCTCAACTAATGCTTTTATGCTCATAAATTCTAATGATCAAATTAATTTTTCTCCTTTTACTCATAATTAATTCTAATTAGTATCTTATACGCGACGTGTCATCAATTTATCTCTATATATATAAACGGCAGTTTGTCTGTCTGTGTGTCTGTCAGGTTGTACCCTCACCCTGACCACGGCTTTCAACCGATTCTGATGAAACTTGACACACACATAGCCCAATGTCATAATTCAAAACTAACGCAGCGAAAATTTTGAAAAGTTCCTCCAGTTCTGAAAAATATTAATAAATTCGACATGGGGTCGAGAATCTAAGCTTTTTATTTGCAACACATTTTCTGCGGTAGTTTTCGCAACATGCAATCGATTTTGACCAAACTCATGGTGAAGCTTAATGTTACCCTAAGAAACTTAATTCTGACGTTAGTTTTCCATGCAATACCTTACCATCAGAAAAAAATCGATAAAATCATGCCATTTTGGGAAATCGCGTTCAAATTCAAGATGACATATTTTCGACAACATCTTTAACAAATTGGCAGGAATTTTTTTAAAATTCACAGCGAGCATCATGTCTGCTCCAGGGGCTCTTACATACCCGGGCAATACCGGGCTATGCCGGGCTATGCTTGCTAGTATTTAATACGTGGAATGTGTTTGTATATAATAATAAAATAATAATAATAATGAAATTATTGTTTAAAGAGCTCAGGTGCACCACAACTTGTCAAAGAGCGTATAAAGCATATGCAGTAATGTACAAATGTCTGGAAAGTGAACAGTGTATGGAGGGGAGAAAATCAGGTGTAGTGTTGGCGAATCTCAATATACATCAACTCTACTATTAATTATCCTACTTCATACGTTCCACTATATTCCTGTTACCTTTTATATTCAACTTACAAAGAGGTATCGTGTATTCAACTTTAAGCTTATTTAGCATGCATTTCTTGATTTAAGCAGAACAAATGACAGAAGTAATTTGAAAATTGAAATTTAAGAAAGCCAAGGTGTGTTGCTACCGCTTCATATCTATACAAAGAAATATTGTTCTTCGGGAATTTATGCATTGAATGTGAATAATAATGTCTGTTAAAATAAATTTGTAGCTTTTGTATGGAATGTGTCAAATATGTTGCAAATGCACATATTTTGCTTAAACTAAACCAGATCTCCGTTGAAAACCTTCAGAACATGTTTGTATTATGTTCACAATTTCATGTACCCATGTGTAAATGCGCATAAATTTTAGAAGTTTTGAATGCGTACACATGTACAAAATCTGTGAAATTATGGAGAATATTTATTGTAGGAAATAACATACTGTTGAATAGCGACTGGACCATTGACTACAACATGTTGTACATATTATAGGGTAATCAGATTTGCATATTATTTGGGAAGTGTTAAAGATAATGCTCTTACTTTTCTGTAATTTTGACATTTTTATTAACGGCCCCAATAGTCGTGTGTGTGTGTGTATGCATACGTGCGTACGTGCGCGTGCGTGCGTACGTGCGTGCGCCCGTGTGTGTGTGTGTATATGTATACGAACATATTACTGTGAGTTTAAGGGGATATATTATCTGGGTGGATACTGTGGTCGATCTCGGTTATGTTCCAGGTTACGGTTAACCGCATCGATTCGTATTTAACGTCCGTGACAATTATGAGTTGTCACTCAATCTGTAAATTCCTTCGAGACTAGCTGGTGGATAGACCCTGAACAAAGCTGTACTGAAAATTATGCCCGGTTGTATTTGCAACAACACATTATATGTGCAAAGGAAATACGTGTAGGGCCTAATAACTATAGAAATATACTGTATGAAATTGTAACATAAAAGGAAAAAAATTTTTGAGGATGAACAATCTCCAAATTATATATCGTTATAATTACTGCTTATATATATATATATATATATATATTATAATATATATATATATATATATATATAAATAATATATATATATAGATATATATTATATATATATATATATATATATATATGAATGTATATACTACCATACCCGTGTCGTCAAAAATGCCTACAATATTAATATAGAAAATAGGGCGTGCACAATTGGGGGAAACCATTGTTAAATATTAGTATTGTGTGTGTGTGTGTGTAGGGATAAGCAAGTTAGACAGATCAATATATAATGTTTATTAAACACATGAAATACAAAAGATGTATATACGTATACATATAAAAAGGTCCCACTTGCACACAATACAAATGATATAGAGAATCAAAGGGGATGAGGAACAGTATTACAAATCCAACAACTGCTTCTGGAAGCTTGGAGGTCCATAATAATGTTTGTAGATAGATTCCATCATAGAATAAGACGATTTTCCATCGTCAGGGCACATTGCGTTTTATTACATGTAAAATAATTGGAATACACAGGACCAGAGGGTAGTGCAATTCCAGAATTAGAGTCGGTGTGCGACCTGCGAATCTACATGAGTAATGATGCAAAATTCTATGTGTATTTTACCAAGAAGGCAACACGGTGCAGGCGAGAACATGGATGGATTCTGAGATCGTTCAGAATCAGGAAGAAGCATACCATGCTACTCCTTTGCAGAATTTTCGTTCTCAGGCGTTCGGCTTACTGCTCCCAACTCTAGTCGTCCCAGGGCGTCAAACTGGTGGTGGAACTTAAGACAATCCAGCGTCACTACACAAATAAGAGTGGCTCGATGAAACAGATGAGATACTGGGAGAGACCAAAAGAACTGAAGCTTTATTCCCTAGAGAGATGGAGTGAAAGATATAAATAAGGAAGATCCTGGAAAGTCTATTCCGCATCTTTGGAATTGAAACCACCGGAATGGGTGGCACTGTTTGGTACCAAAGTGCCCGTCTTCTTCATTTATAACAAGGACCCAGTGCGCTAACAGCTTGGGTTTCAAGGGTCCACAACTATTCGACATTCTGCATGCTTTTTTGTGATGAGGAGCAAGGCGATAACATCGACCATGGTGTTCAACTAGTCTTTATTTTATTGATCCTGAAAGGATGAAAAGTTAAGTCGACCTCGGCAGAATGTAAGGATGGACGAAATGCCGCTAAACAGTTCGCCCGGCGTGCTGACGATTCTTCCATTTAGCCACCATAATGATGATGATGAGGAGGAGGAGGAGGAGGAAGAGGAGGAGGATGGGGAGGAGGAGAAGAGGATAACAACGGCAAGAGCACTCAGAGAGCGCAAACCCCCGCTAACAATTAACCGGAGATGGTTTTTAAAAAGGCAATATCTGAAATAAACTCGACTGCTCTCACAAACGAGAATACTAAAAATGAACCCGACCGCTCTCAAAAATTAAGTTTTAAAATAAAACGGAAAAATAATCCAAAATTCTTGTCCGGTACCTAATCAATCCCAATGGTAGTCATGGAATGTAAAGGTGGGCGTGCGGACCGTGTTTGTAATGCTGTGTGTGTGTCGTCTGCAGTGGGAACAAGGACAGTTTCCTCTATGAAAGCCTTTTTTTTTAGTCTATCCATTGAAATAGTGTCTTTACGACCATTCAGGTCTATAGTGGAAAATTAATCCGTTCGTGAAAGAAAACAGAAAGATGCTGTTAACGGAGGTTTAACAACATTGTTGCGCACAAAAAGTTTCCTTCAAGACAGAGGTAGAAATGCAATTGTCAAGTAGGTAAGAAGTTTTAAAGAGGAGCGATATATTCAAAATTGGTAAAACTAAAAATTGCAGAGGATAAATTAAATTTATTATTGTTACTGAATATGTTAGTTTTATTTTAATTTCTGAACGGTTTTGCAGGAGTTTGTTTATGTAGCTTGATTTCTTTATCTACCAGTTTCTAAGATAGAGACGCGAGTAAAATTAATAATAGAGAAACGAAAATGAAACTTTGGAAATAGCAATGCTGCCATAGCTTACGGGGAAACCATGTGCTTGCTTTCAAGGAAGATAATCAGAGAAAGACTTGAAAGTCAACGTAGGATCGTAATACTTCAAGTAAAGTAAATATAACAAATAATCCAGAATCTTTGTCCGGTTCCGGATCGATACCAAAATGTAATCAGTTTGTGCCAATCACGAGGCCCTGAAAGTCTCATCCGAATCCATCCAGCAGTTCTTGAGTTATCTTGACCACTGACATACAAATACGACTGATAACAATACCTCTGCCTTCGCTAAGGCGGAGGCAATAATGATGATGATGATGATTGATGATGATTGATGATGATGA
Organism: Octopus sinensis; assembly: GCF_006345805.1. Classification (NCBI taxonomy): domain Eukaryota; kingdom Metazoa; phylum Mollusca; class Cephalopoda; order Octopoda; family Octopodidae; genus Octopus; species Octopus sinensis. Next base: position 57,626,100 of record NC_043005.1, on the reverse strand, counting down.
TGATGATGTGATGATGATGATGATGATGATAATAATAATTACAGTAATAATTCTTTCTACGATAGGCACAAGACATGAAATTTGGGGGAGAGGGCAAGAAGCTGAAGAAAAACGGTAACTGACGTCTGTCAAAAGACTACTTATACACCTCTCTGTCTACAAATTTTTTGCAGATACTGCAGCAGTGATGCCTGTCAGTATATCACTAGCCAAAGCAACCTCGAAAGCTCCAAGCAGCAGAATTTTGACAACAAAAACAATACGTTCCTTCCAAATGAAGCGAAAGAAAACTAAGGTTCCACCTCTGGCAAAACGAAAAGGTGGCAATATATTACGGAAGGCAATGAAGTAGTAGAACAATAATCAAGAATCCATTTTTAAACCAACGTACAATATGAAAGCGAGATTAGAAAAAGAAGAAAAAAAGAAAAGAATATTTTAGATACTAGAAAATCAGTTGTGGAATTTAGAACATTGGGGTTAAGTTTGGTATTCCCATCAGAAATTGAAAACTTTCTGTGGTGAAATAAAATGTATATATATCCAAAGACGTAGCGATTTGATACCGCCTAGAGATTCTCTTTCTTTAATAGTCACAAACACGCGACGTCTTTTAACTGAAACTTTTGCATTTGCTTTCATTTTCTGCTTTTGCATGGTATTTTTTAAAAGTTTGTTTTGCTTTTCTTTTTTTTTTTTTACAAATAAATCTATTATATTCTTGAAAATGAAATGCTATTCTGCCCTAAATAGCTTCATATCAAGAACAACAACTACACAACAACAACATTAGACGTTGACGATGATGATGGTGACGATGATGATAATAATGGTGATGGTGATGATGATGATGATGATGATGATGATGATGATGATGATGATGATGATGATGATGATGATGATGATGACGATGATGATGATGACGATGATGATGATGGCAGCTGTGGGTGACTAGGACGACGACGACGACGATGGTGTTGGAGAAATGAAGTTGCTGACGGAAACTTCATTTCCGTTTCGGTAGTGTTAGTGGGTAAACGCCTTTTCTTATTGTGAAAGGAGATATTACTGGCCATTAACTACGCACAAGCACATACAAGATACGCACATACGCACTTGCACGATGTTAAATACGTACGTGTGAATGTACGGTATATATATATATATATATATAATATATATATATATATATATATATATATATATATATATATATATATATATATATAATATATATATATATATATATAATTAACAGTTATCGCCAAGCTAATATGGCAGTCCATAAATTTAAGACTAAAGCTGCAGTTGATTAGCTCCAAGAGGCCATCGCCTCTAACTTTAGTCTTAAATTATGGACTGCCATATTAGCTTCGCGATAACTGTTAATTTCCAGTACCGCTGCCGTAGTCTCCTTTAGAGAGACTTAGAAATGGTAATATATATATATATATATATATATATATAATATATTATATATATATATATATATATATATATATATATAATATATAATATATATTAATTGGAATAAAAATCCGGCGTCTCAGGGATTCAAATAAATTGAATTATTCTCGATAAGGAAATATATGTCATTTAGAGATAGAAGTCCCCATGCAATTCATAAAATCCTAATATACATCACACCATATCATAGAATTTTATTTTAATACTTACTATTTCAGTTCCAAATTTCTCTTCTACACATGTTTCATGAGGTGCGTTTAACGTTTCCGAGACCCGCAGTCTTTTTCAGAAACATGTATTAACTGCAACCCCAATCATCAGGACTCTCCATAACTATTTATAATTCTATAACTATTCCTATATTTTTATATTTTATCAGTTACGAATGTAACTAACAAACAAGCATGCGGGTGTGCATAATAAATGAAAATCGCCGAACCTTGCAGTTCACGCCATAATTTAATTAATTAATAATTAAAAATTTACAAAACTAAAATCAAACGTGACTTATGCCTATGAACATACATATAAATTAATAATATGCTGGAATGAAGAAAATTATAATATAATAATGAAAAGAATATAAAATATAGTGATGATAAAATAAACAGTGACAAGGAAATATATATTCGGATAAAAACTATAGATAAAAGTGGACGTAAGCAAATACGAATGAATGACAAACTGCAAAAAGTATAAGATATATAACGAAGTCTACTGAGAAAAAATTTTAAAATGATAAAATATAATAACCTTAATTTCAAAAGTAAAAGATAGAGCGTAATAATAACGTAAAAAATATCGTAAAACAAATGTCGTAAAAAAGGTTCGGCGAATTTATTTGCACACCTGTGTAGGTATGTGCGCATATACATACATTCGCATAAGTACAAGAAAAAGAAAAAATACGTAAAATCACTCACATATATGAACTAAGTAGCTTGCAAAATAGTTTATAATTATATGTAAAATTATAGTTATTGATGTGAAGTAGTAAAGGCAACGACGTTGTATTAATGTGAGTTATAGAGTCAATGATATTTAGTTATGTATAAATGTTATAGGAGGGAGAAAAATATGTAAGTTGAAAAAATGGTTCCAAAGGGTTCCGAAGAGGTATAAATAAATGGGCACATATGAATTTTCATTTAGATATATATGTTAATGATTATCAAAGAATATATGTATGGTTAAAGATTATTAAATAGTTTCTAAGTATATGTAATAGTAGTTATTAATGTGTAGCCATGGAGGCAACGATAATGTGAGATATAAGGGTTATAATCATTATTATTAATTTAGTTATGTGTAAATACTTGGGAGGAAGAGAATTATAACAGAATTAAAGCCCCAAAGGGTTTATCGATGTTAAAATATTTATAAATCGCCCTGGTGCCCCAGCATGGCCACAGCTTGTGAGCTGAAACTAGATAAATAAAAAAATAAAATATGGATTTAACTATATTATTTTTAATTTGTATTGCATATAGAATGATTAACCAAATCGTATTAGATTCATCAGGATGGTTTTTATTTATAGATAGTTTATAATCAATTTTGGATTTAGTAGAGTTAATGTTTAATATTGTTATTTGGAGCATTATAAGGATTATCAGTGGTGTTGGTATTTAAGGTAATAATTTGTTTCTTCTTATCGTTATTTTTATTAATTATACATTTGCTATTATAAGAATAATTGCAATTATTAATTGTTTGTTTGTTATTGCAGGCGCAGGAGTGGCTGTGTGGTAAGTAGCTTTCTTACCAATCATATGGCTCCGGATTCAGTCCCACTACGTGGCGCCTTCGTCAAGTGTCTTCTACTATAGCCTCGGGCCGATCAAAGCCTTGTGAGTGGATTTGGTAGACGGAAACTGAAAGAAGCCCGTCGTATATATATATATATATATATATATATATATATATATACATGGCGGCCAAAATGTTCAGACGGCATTGTTTTCGTCAGAAAAGTAAGTATAAGTTTGTATTCAAAATAGTTCTATATTCTATAATTTTCACAGACAATAAATACAATATTAATTGTTATTGTCTGAGATTTTGTTGTAAATTGAGAGGATAATACAAAAGTTATGGATGATTTAGTGATTTACTGCAAAACTATGGCAGCCAAAATGATCAGAACGGTTAAAAAATAACAAAATAATCAAAAATGACAGAGAATACTGGAATTATTTAATATTTCGTGTGAAGCCCTTTAGCTTCAATCACACTCTGACATCTTCGACTGCATGAGGAAATTAAATTTTCAATTTTTGCTGGGTGATCTTATTCCATTCTTCCTGAAGGGCATTCCGTAATTGCTCAGTTGTTTCAGGATTTCTGGCTTTCGAACGTTCTCTAGATATTCCATACATTTTCAATAGGATTGAGATCTGGGCTTTGAGCAGGCCAATCCATAACATAAACCTTTTCAGCTTGAGGAAGTTTATGACCACCTTAGCCTTGTGACATGGGGCATTGTCCTGCATGAATATGGATGGTCGCTTAGTTGAATTTCTCAGCACAGGCAAGACATGATCTTTTACAAGTTGTTTATAAACTCCTGCATTTACCTTTCCATGTAATCGCACCAAAGGGCCCACACCATCTCCAGATATCATACCCCAAACCATGACACTTCCTCCACCGAATTTAATACTAGTCTTAAGGCATTTAGGCGATAATTTTTCACCTACTTTTCCCATCTGAGCCAAATAACATAAACTTAGATTCATCACTGAAATGCACCGTTTGCCATTTTTCTTGAGACCACAACACATGTTCGGTTGCAAAGGTAAGACAACACTTTTTATTCTTGGAGCTGATCAGTGGCTTCACTGCAGGTGCTCTTGCTTGTAGGTCATGTTCAACTAAACGACGAGACAGAGTTTTTCGAGATAAAGTTTTCTTCAATACAATGCTCATTTTCCGAGAAACAGCAGCAGCAGTTTTAAATCTGTCCTTTTTAACCAACTTTAACCATAGCACGATCTTCTCTCTTGGTCGTTTTCCTTGGCCTGCCGCTGTAAACTTTCTTGCTTCACACGAACCACAATCATCGTAGACCTTAAGAATACGGTGTACAACACTTTTTGACTTGTTAACAATCTTATATAATATAATATATATATATATAATATATATATATATATAATATATATATATATATACAGTGGCAGCCAAAATGTTCAGAACGGCATTGTTTTCGTCAGAAAAGTAGATATAATTTTTTATCAAAGTTGTTTTATATTTTATAATTTTCACAAACAATGAATACGATATTATTTGTTATTGCCTGAGATTTTGGTGTAATTTGAGAGGATAATAAAAATGTTATGGATGATTTAGTGATTTACTGCAAAACCCATAGCGGCCAAAATGATCAGAATGGTTGCTTTTACTCCGTGTTTTAGTATATTTAACCGGCGAACTCTAATGTTTTGAATTTGTTTACATATATATATATATATATATATATATATATATATATATATATATATGTATATGTATGTGTATGTGTATATGTTTGTGAGTCTGTGTTTGTCCCCCCAACATCGCTTGACAACCAATGCTGGTGCGTTTACGTCCCCGTAACTTAGCGGTTCGGCAAAAGAGATCGATAGAATAAGTACTAGGCTTACAAAGAATAAGTCCTGGGGTCGATTTGCGCGACTAAAAAGGTGGTGCTCCAGCATGGCCACAGTCAAATGACTGAAACAAGTAAAAGAGTAGTTCCAGTTGTTGAGTTTGTGATAAATGTGATACTATTCAGCAAAGCTTGATAGAATCATTCAAAGAGATTACAGAGAGAATTGCTACTTTCAGCAAACAACTGATGAAACATTTTTTTGCAAGGAATGTTGTGTGTAGAGGTATCTAAGAGGACGAGTGACATATATGAAAGATCAACTGTTGGAGTAGCTTGTTATATGGAGAGAGAGAGAGAGAGAGAGAGAGAGAGAGAAAGAAAGAGAGAGAGAGAGAGAGAAAGAGAGAAGAAGAAGAAGAAGAAGAAGAAAAGAAGAAGAAGAAGAAGAAGAAGAGAAGAAGAAGAAGAAGAAGAAGAAGAGAAGAAGAAGAAGAAGTGTGTACTTTTCTGGGGAAAAAAGCGCAAATTATAACGGTTAGCATTGGAAAAGATGTGACGTTTGGAGATGCATAATCAGAATGAATGGTGAATTGTAGATGAAAGAAAATACAGTGAAATATTTTTAAAAATTCATAACAGCTGAGAGGAGTCAAAATTCCAGATGTATTAATATAACATTTTTTGTATAGAGTGAAGTATTTAATCACTTAGATTAAAGGAAAATTATGTTAGTGGCAAAGCTGTAATTTGGATTCCGGATAAAAAATTGTTCTATCATTAACATATGATTAGCAAAGATTAAACAACGCGGTGAAAACAAGAATGTAAAAGAGATTTAAAGCTGTGTGAGATACATGAAGCGTGTGTAGGTCGTAAAAGAGAAAGAGGAAAACAGCCCATTATCTTCTGTCTAGATCTAAAATGCCTTCTGGGAATGCTTATGTTCAACGGTGTAACAATACATTGACGACCAAGAAGTAATATGTTCAAAGGAGGAAAAACTGATTAGAAAGTTCTGTTTTATTAAAAAGGAAAACAAAAAATCGGTATTGAGATTTTAAATATGTTTTTTTTTTTTTGAAATCTTCCACTGTAGGAAAATGTCATATTTAAAATTTGAAGTATATGCATTAAAAACAGATGTAGATTATTAATATGACGTGTCACATCGTAAAGAAAAAAAAACTTCACAAACAAACGGAAAGGCCTTTGAATTGTGTGCATGGTGAAAAGAAGGAACAAAGTAAATATAAGATTTATTGAGACGGGCTGTTTAAGTTGCTGAATGAATGAAATGACAGATAATAAACCAAAAGAAATCAGTTGTGAAAATATCTATATAAAAACAGCAAACTATGCTGTTGTTTGAAAGTAAATCACTAAAAAGCTTTTCCAGACTTAACACATCCGTCCTAAAAAGCAAACGAGCATTTGATAGCTTGTACCTTTGAGTTCCGTTATGGTTTTCAACTTCATTGTAACCTTAAACATAATAAATAATAATAATAATAATAATAATAATAATAATAATAATAATAATAATAATAATAATAATAATAAATGGCAAGAAAAGCCCCTTCACGGCAAATACTGGACTAAACTAAATGCAAAAGAAACAGACAAAGAAAAATTCCAGCAATAGTTGAGAAGCTCAGGACTCAAAGCAGAGACAGAGGGATTATTAATTGCTGCACAAGACCAAAGCCTCCCCACCAGAAATTACCAAAATCATATAATGAAAAGAAACATAACAAGTAGCTGCAGAATATGTGGAGATGGACAAGAAACAATAAATCATATTATCTCTGGCTGCCCAGTCCTGGCTAAGAAGGAATATATTCACAGACACGACAGAGTTGGGACCTACATACACTAGCAGCTATGCCAACATTATGGAATAACAATAGAGAAAAGATGGTATAGGCACACACTAGAAAAAGTCACAGAAAACGAGAAAGCAACCATACTCTGGGATATGCCAATACACAGATAGAGAAATTAAGGCCAACAGGCCAGATATAGTTGTCAGAGATCGTGAAGAAAAAATGCTTTCTAATTGATGTATCAATACCAGCAGATGACAACGTGTCTAAAAGAAATGGAGAAACTTTCAAAATACAAAGACCTGGAAATAGAGGTAACTAGAATGTGGAATCTAAAAACAGAAACAATTCCTATCATAGTAGGTGCATTAGGCATGATAAAAATATTCAGACAAATACATAACAAAAACACCAGGACTTACATACACATATAATATACAGAAAATTGCACTACTAGGCACTGCACACATCCTACGCAAAACACTTTCAATACATATATCGAAAGAGAAGGGGAAAAGGGATGACAGAGAAGGAAAAGGAAAGAAAGGTGTTATGACATGCGTGTACAGGTCGGGTGTAAAATATTATTACCCAAATAAATACTTGGATGTAGTTACCTAAATAAACTTTAGCAGAATTATTAGGTTCACACAGAAAGCACTCCGTACTACTCGATCGTAAGTACGATATTGAACCAATTTACCAATTTTGCCTTTCATCCTTTCGGGGCTGATTAAATAAGTACCAGTTACGCACTGGTGTCGATATAATCGACTTAATCCGTTTGTCTGTCCTTGTTTGTCCTTTCTGAGTTTAGTCCCTTGTGGGTAGTAAAGAAATAGGTATTTCGTCTACCGTTACGTTCTGAGTTCAAATTTCGCCGATGTCTTTTATCCTTTCGGGGTCGATTAAATTGTACCAGTTACGCACTGGGGTCGATATAATCGACTTATTCTCTTCGTCCTTGTTTGTTCCCTCTATGTTTAACCCTCTGTGGGCAATAAAGAAATAAAAATGCTTAATAGTATGTCGCCTGTCTTTACGTTTTGAGTTCACATTCCGCCGAGGTCGACTTTGCCTTTCATCCTTTCGGGGTCAAGATAAGCACCAGTTGAATACTCTGGTAGATATAATCTACTAACCCCCTTTCCCTGAAATTTTTGGCTTTCAGCCAAATCTTTTAAACCATTATTATTATTACTAGCAGGATACGGAGAAATTCCACGATATAAGTTAGCATATTTGAAAATATTATGTTAATATTTTAAACACTAACAAAAAATTCTTTTGAAATTCTGCCATTTAATCAAAATTGTACTTTTAAAGATAATTGAAATGAACTAAAAGGATATTGCTTATTCACCTTCTCTTCATATGTTTGACAGTTATGATGTGCTTTATAATTTAAGAAAATAAAAAAGTGATTTAAAAAGATAAAACTTATTCGTATATATTGATTAAATGTTTATTATTTACAATCTTTATTACTTATTTACAAAATAGATAAATATATAACTACAAACTATTTTACCATTATGATATGCAGATAGGAAAAAAAACATGAGCCTACTCACTAAATTAGAGACAAACATTCTATATTATAAACGGGACTATACAAACTGCATGTGACGTACTTATATACATAGAAATATAAAACAGGAACTGATATAAGTGTATATGAAATAGCTATTGTATGCGAACACACAAAATACCTTCAAACTTTGAGAACTCAATGTAATATCTATCTATCTTTCTATCTATCTATCTATCTATCTATCTATCTATCTATCTATCTATCTATCTATCTATCTGTTTGTCTCTCTAATTAACTAACATATCTACTTACCCTCATAACACCGATAGATATTTAAAACTAATAACACACACACTTACACAAATGAATAATGGCAGCGCCCAGCATGGCCCCAGGAAAAGAGAAAAGAGCAACGTTCACAGCTATTTGCTAACTAAAGTTATTCCACTTTAAACTATCTATCGATATATCGTTCATACATAGATTTATAATTCTTCATGACATTGTTTCATAATGTAAAACATTTCAATTGTGCCAGCGACTTGAACGCACAAATGCAGAATAATATAGATAGTTTATCGTCAACAAGAAATATAAACGAGACTCAAAGGGAATTTGTGTATGTAAAAATATATAATACAAATGTAAAATTACAGTTAGATTCAGGTAATGGCAGTACTTTAATTAATGAAAACACATAGAAAGCAATCGGGGAACCTACACTACAAAAAACCTCGAAGATTGCACGTGGAGTCTCCGGGATTAAATCAATTTTTAAAGGCTAAATTATCTGCAACGTTGCATTTCGCGGTAAGACTATGAAAGCGAAAACTTATGTATTAAAAAATACAAGCAACCTTTTTTTGGAACTGAATGGATGAAATTGTTCGACTTATGGGATTTACCCATAAATAGAATTTTATAAAAATGTAATGGGATCGTACGCCAAATGCAGATTAAAAAAATATAAAAAAAGAAGTAAAACGTTTGTTCCCTGATGTTTCATTACCAGTTTTCAAACCCAAACGTAATGTACCGTTTGCAGCACTGGGACAAATTAATAAGGAATTAGACAGGAAAAAATAGAAGTGATTAAACAAACAGATCGGCTATTCAAATTTGGGCGTCTCCAATGGTCGACAGTGTTGGTCGACCATATTGGTTATTGTTTTAGTGCGACGTAAATTAGTGCTGTTGTTTGTCAACAAGAACTTCCGGCGGAGTATATTTGGTTTGTCACTGTTATTTATGACAACCCTAACCCTAAAACCCTAACCCTAACCCTAAAACTTTAAAGCTAAAACCAGTACAAACGCACAAACGATGTCATAAATAATAGTGACAACGAAAAAATACACTGCCGATAGTTGATGTTGACAGACAACGGCAGTAACTTTATTCAGCTGAATACACGTCATTGATTGGTTGAAATTACCGAAATAGGACAACTTTAACGTGAAATAAGTTCTTCTCAAAAATGCTAAGAGTAAAAGATGTTTTATATGACACATTCTACCAGTGTCCGAAGTTTGAAAGTGTCTGGTTACCAAAAATTATTTTTTAAATCTGTCGGTCAAAAGGTAAAGAACCCCCATACGTTTTGATCTTACCTCGTATATCGTTCATTGTTTCTTCCATCCTAAATCCAGTTCCTCCTAACCCACATTTAGGTTGGCAAAAAGAAAGAATTATTGTCATTATTTTTTGCATTACCGTGTCATTTCTGTATTTTTGTTGTAGTTGTTAATGACGTCAATGTCAGCGGTGCTCTTGTTGCTAATGTTCTTAGTGTTATCTTCGTCACATTAACTTTTCTCAAATCTTATTGTTAGTTTTTCTTTCCTTTCTCTTTCAAACTAATTCTCTCTATTTTTTCCACCAATACAGTTTACCTTTTCATCTGAAAGACAAAAGACTTTATATTTACATTCCGGAAGGCGTCATCACCTTTGCAAGATTCTTTTCTCACTAGCACATCGAAGGCGATGGTTATTTTTGTTAAGAAAAAAGACGAAAATATTTCGGGAAAAGGTCAAGTACTGCAATGTATGTATGTATGTACGTACATACGCGCGCGTGTGTGTGTTTAATATAATATAACATCTAGATAAATAGATATAGCTACATAAATAAAGTTTGATAGAAACATATGCGTGTGTATGTATGCATGTGTGCATAAAGTTTCTCATATAGTCCATTTCCTGTATCTGATATATATATATATATATATATATATATATAATATATATATATATATATATATATATATACATATGCGCGTATATGTGTGTACGTGAGTGTATGTATACATTTATGTATATATATATATACATACATATATATATATATAATATATATATATATATAATATATATATATTATATATATAATATATATATATATATATATATATGTAACGACTTACATATGGATGTGTATATTTATGTATGCGTTTGTGTGTGTGTTTATGTATAGATAATAACTAGTTCTCTCCCAAGTAGATACAGAAAACATGAAATTCGACACAAACTTCTTTTTTAAAACTGTTTATAGTAAACTATAGAGAGGGCAACTCCCAGTTGTATCACAAATAAAACGTAAAATCCTGGAAAAGAAACTAAAACCTTTTTAGTTGTTATTTCAAATAATAATAGAAGTCAACAGTATTCAATAGGAATGAAATGAGAAGTCCCAGAAGATGGGGACAGCAACATAGGTTCAATAACAACAAAAATAATAAGAACAACAACAACAACAGCAATGATGATGATGACGATAGTAATAATAGTAATGATGATAATAATAATAATAATCCTTTCTACTATAGGCACAAGGCGTGAAAGTTCGGGAAAGGCGCTAAGTCGATTACATTGACCCCAGTGGAGGGGGAGAGGGAGGAGGAGAGGGGGAGGAGTAGAAGAAGAAGAAGAAGAAGAAGAAGA
>NC_043005.1:57594742-57609742 GCF_006345805.1 Octopus sinensis | reverse complement strand
ATACCTCCTAAAAACCACTTTATTCAGTTACTGATTCCTTCAGTTTAACTTCGAAATGACAGAGAGTAAGGACCCTGATGAAACTATACCGACCATGACACTAGGTTGCATATCCAAGAATGTGCAGTTGGTGCAGGTGAAATGCGTGTAGGTCCAGTAAAGGATGTCGTAAATAGCTGTTAAATAAAATTACAGATGTGAAAAATCTCCGTTCTTCTAATCATTATTAATATATATACATATACATGCACACACCACATATACATATAACCATACGTAGTGAATGTATTTAATTTCTTATTATTATGATTACTGGAAAAGTTAACAAATTGATTAATCAATTACTTGATCAATGGTTTCTTCAAACAATTATTTGATTCGTTAGAGTCTGTTTGTCATCGGCTCTGACCTCGTCTGTCCTTCTCCGTGCTAACACAAACTGTTTGTTATTTTCTGTCAGTTTTTCTGATTGATTGATCACGTAATTGATTCGTTAATTAGTGAACAAGTTAGGAATCAAACATTCAGCGATGCGGGAAAGGATCAAAAGAGAATGTTATCGCAGGGTAAGGGCAATACTTAAGACAGAGGTGAATGCAAGATACAAGATCGAAGCGATCAATACTTTAGCCATACAGATCCTGACTTATAGTTTCAATATCATTAACTAGTCAAATACTGAAATACGTAATTTTGACAGAAAAATACGAAAATTGTTGACAATGCATAGAATGCGCCACTCTATGGAAAATATAGAATGACTTTACTTGCCAAGAAAAGAGGGTGGCCGTGGACTTTTACAACTGGAATTAACAATGATCATTGCCACAATTGGCCTAAACACCTACCAGAAAAACTTTGAGGACTAGATGTTAAAACTTGTTTCAAAGCATGAAAACAAGAAAGCATCTTACTCAATAACAAAACAGGCAAAGGAATATCTAAGTGTTCCCACTGAATGTAAAAAGTTCTTAACGGAAAACATTTTGCAGATGTGGAAGAGCTGAAGAAAAAACGATGGATTTGTTAATAGGTACCACTTCACAAGAGTTCCAGGGCTGCTTCAAACAGTGAAAAACGCACCTTACAGATGCATTGCTTCTAATGGAAAATAGTTTGAAAGCGATAAAAGTATAAGCGTATAAAACTAAGGGAATAAAATAATATTGCACACACACACACACACACACACACACACACACACAGACTATAATCATAATTAGGGTTCAGCAAAATTTGCTTCACCACATACCGAAATTTAGAAATAGCAGTTAAACTACCATAAGAAAATCTCCCAGATGACAATACTCAACAACTTGTTGAATATTGCGGTCTGGGAGATTTTACTTATAGTAGAGAAATAGTAGTTTTTAACTGCTATTTCTAAATTTCGGTATGTGGTGAAGCAAATTTTGTTGAACCCTAATTATAATTATACACATAATTATAGAATTTTTGTTTAAGTTTACCGATAATGGTTCTTTTAACATACCGAACTACTTGGTAAAATTATTAATTATTAATTAATTAATTAATTAATTAATTAATTTTACTCATTATTATTATTGATATATATATATATATGTATATATATATATATATATATATATATATATATATATATATATATATATATATGCATACATACACACACACATATATACATATACATATATAGTTTTATATATATATATATATATATATATATATATATATATATATATATATATATATATATAGGTGGTGCTGTGGTTGTGAAATTGCCACTCGGAAACAAAAAAATTGTTAGGATTCCTGAAGTCTCTTCTAGTAAACTGAGAAGAAAATAAAAGTGTGAAGGTGGAGGTGGGGATGGACTGTTCATGGAGGAGAATGTTCTGGATAGGATAACGTTTGTATCCGCTGAACTTGTCCTATAGTTTCAGATTTTCTCACTTACAAACATATACGCATACATTCATATACATATATGCCTCAGATCACACAGCAAGCATACCCGCACACACACACACTTACACACACTTACACACACTTACACACAACACACACACACACACACACACACTTACACTCAAGCACACACACATTCACACACCCACGAACACACACACACAAACACATACAAATACACATACACACACGCTTACACACAAATACACACACACATATACACCCACCCAGAAACACACATACACACACACAAACACACATACTCACACACCCTTACACACAAGCACTCATACACTCACACACCCGCACGCATACACATCGGCCACACATATATTTCATACATGTAAGTTAAAACCCCAATGGTATGCAACTTGGTTGCACATACCATGCATTCGCCAATTGTTTTAGGTGCCTGTGTAATCGTGAGCTGATATAGACACCGTCTCGGCTTTTCTCCCAGCGGGTCACCGGAACCCCGAGGACGTGTGAGAGGGAGAGAGTGTAGACACAAGTCTGGGCTGGTACTCATTTTCAGTTGAAAAGATAGCAGTAATGTGAAATGAAGAACCTTGCTGAAAGGTACAACGTGCCACTCGAGTTAAGAATCGAACTCACTTCCTTATGATCATGAACACAAGACTCTAATAACTAGGCCGGGCACTTTCACACTTATAATATACCCAGTAAAATTAATCCATTCTCCTATAAACACAAGGCCTGAATTTTTTTGCGGAGATGGAGGACGGTCTAGTTGATTACAGCGTTTAAGTAACAAACTTTCTATTTGCCAGTCTTGGGAAGCCAGGCTCCAGAAAGCTAATAAGAACGCAGTTAATTAAGGAATAACAGTTATAAGTCATTAATGGAACAGTGGAAAATATGTAAAGTATTCCAGAAGTTTAGCCACCAACAAGTGCATATACACCTGTGTAGACATATAAACATATGTATAGCTGGCACTTCGTTGGTAATGACGAGAGGGGGGTTCCTCTTAATCCAGTCAATAGAACAGACTGCTCGTGAAATTAATGCGAAAATGGCTGAGCACTTTACAGACACGAGTGTCTTTCACGTAGTTCTCCAGGAGATTCAGTGTGACACAGAATATGATTAGGCTAGCCCTTTGAAAAACATGTACAGCACATAAGCGTCTTGTTCAAAGACATAACGCGCCGCCGGGAATCAAACACGACTTTACGATAGTCAGCCAAATACTCTAAGCACTAACTACCTGCAGTTTACTTTTATTATTAATCAACTAATTATGGCAGTGAGCTCGCAGTATCGTTAGCAATCCGGGGGAAATATTTAGTGACATTTCGTCCATCTTTACTTTCTGAGTTCAAATTCTGCCCAGGTCGACTTTGCCTATTGGAGCCGATAAAATACGTACCAGATGAGTAGTGGGAGGTGGAGGTCGCAGTAATCGACTTATCCACTTCCCGAATTTGCCGGCCTTGTGCTAAAATTTGAAAACATTATTAATCAATGAATTAAGGCGACAAGCTGGCAGAATCGTTAGCACGCCGGGCGAAATGCGTAGTAGTATTTCGTCTGCCGCTACGTTCTGAGTTCAAATTCCGCCCAGGTCGACTTTGCCTTTCATCCTTTCGGGGGCGATTAAATAAGTACCAGTTACGCACTAGGGTCGATATAATCGACTTAATCCGTTTATCTGTCCTTGTTTGTCCTCTCGGTGTTTAGCCCCTTGTGGGTAGTAAAGAAATAGGTATTTCGTGTCCCGCTACGTTCTGAGTTCAAACTCCGTTGAGGTCGACTTTGCCTTTCATCCTTTCAGGGTCGATAATTAAGTACCAGTGAAACACTGGGGATCGATGTAATCGACTAGTCCCCTCCCCACAAATCTCAGGCTTTGTGCTTCTAGTAGAAAGGATTATTAATCAATTGATTGACTGAGTGATTGATTTGTCAAAATGTTTCCCTAGACATATGTGTCGCTTTCACATATTTCTCCTTGCTTGACAAGAAATGGACGTACTTTATTTTGAAACAGTAAATACCATTTCTTTATTTTTTTTTTCTTTTACTTTTTTCTTTCATAAAATGAAATTTTATTCTGTGGGACCCAGAAATGTCTCACGAAAAAACAAAGTTTCTCGGGACCTACTTGAAGAAACTGTGACATAGATCTTCTTTCGTTGGAACTGCGCCATTTGGGTCATTTAGCACTGTCTGTAACTAATTGATTCGACACCAATTTTGAAATGTCGGATTAAACATAATTATGTTGCAGGAAATATCTTTAATATAGTATACACTTTGATATCTAATTCATAATTTCAAATATTATCCACCGAAATTATAGTTCAGCGTTTAAATACTGATTTACTAATTATATCATCGCCACGTTTTTCTTTGTTTAATTACAACAATTTACGCTCTATGATTACTTTGGTACCTTAACTTACATCTTATAATTACCAGAATTAACTACCCTGTGTGACTGACTAAATTAGCAAATGTTTTAACCAGAAACTTGGACAATTCGGATACCGAAACAGAAAGGTAGTTACTATGCCTAATTTACATTCAGTCTGCATACAGAGCAATAAAAATATGCGAAACCTTCATGAAGTCTAATTTCCGACTATTCCTTGCCGCTGCTAAGGCGGCGAGCTGGCAGAATCGTTAGCACGCCGGGCGAAATGCTCAGCAGTATTTCGTCTGTCGTTACGTTCTGGGTTCAAACACCGCCGAGGTCGACTTTGCCTTTCATCCTTTCGGGGTCGATAAATAAAGTACCAGTTGCGCACTGGGGTCGATGTAGTTGACTTAATCCCTTTGTCTGTCTTTGTTTGTCCCCTCTATGTTTAGCCCCTTGTGGGCAATAAAGAAATATATTCCTTGCCGCTGCTATTGTTAATGAGCTTGGCTCTTGATTGACGCATGATCGAATTCGAGATCAACACCACCACCGCCGCCGCCTCCTCCTTCCTCCTCCTTCCTCTTCCTCCTTTCCTTCCTCCTCCTCCTCTTCCTCTTCTTCTTTTTCCTCTTCTCTCTTTTCTCTTTTCTCTTTTTCTCTTTCTCCCCGGCTTCCCTCTCGTCTATTTTATTTTCCACATATGATGCTTTATAGGAATATCAGACTGGTCTTCAGTATTTGACCAGTGCTTTATTTTGTCGACCCGGATGACCGGAGGACAAAGTTTGGATTTAGAGCGTAAAGCATTATACCCGGGACGAAAGATTTCAAAATCCCCAGATTTTGAAAACAATGACTTGTGATTTGAGGGATATTGTGTTGCCATTTCTAACAAACCCAATGACTATTTGAAGGCTTTTACGTTGATTCCTCTCTGTTAATATTGTTCTTATTAGTGCCGTCTAAATCTCAGCGAAGGTACACTTGGTTCTCAGAATACGGAATCTTCGTTATTCGAGAAATTTAAAGAGTACAGTAAGAGTACATTATATCTCACAAGACTTAACCTCCATCTTAACGAGCTAACGAGTGACTATCAACTTGGTTAAAATATCAAGTAAAAATTGCAACCACATCTCTCACAAAATAAAGGGATAAAATGTTGTGTGAATCTTTTCTTAAAAGTATTTCCTGTGAGTTTCAAATATGACGATATATAAAACTCTTCT
Source organism: Octopus sinensis (assembly GCF_006345805.1). NCBI lineage: Eukaryota > Metazoa > Mollusca > Cephalopoda > Octopoda > Octopodidae > Octopus > Octopus sinensis. The sequence continues at coordinate 57,604,177 of NC_043005.1, read as the reverse complement.
GCTCCCCAAGCCCACTTTTCGTGTTACCTTAACCCTGAGGAAGGAGTCTATCCGGAACGTATGATATCCACTTCCCCGGCAACTTCATTATACACTTTCTGTCGCTTTTCCCCATTACTACAAGTTTTGCCAATGCGTACCACCACCAGTCTTCTTAGTATCTGTTATACAGACGTAGCTATGCGGTAAGTAGCTTGTTTCCCAATCACATGGACCAAAATTCAATCCCACCGCGTGGCACCTTAGGCAATTGTCTTCTACTATAGCCTCGGACCGACCAAAGCCTTTAGAGTGGAATTGGTAGATGGAAACTGAAAGAAACCCATCGTGTATGCATATACATTTACACACACACACACACACACACATACACACACACAGAGATTTATATATATATATATAAGCAAGTTAAAAATAATGGTCACTATATATAATTCCTTTATTAGACGAAATTTGGCTTACAGCTGTTTCCAGTAGCCATTAGAGGTACATTACTGGATTTCCAGCAATGGTGCTGATAAAAGTAGCGTTAATTTTCTTAGTAGCGTTCAATTTACCATAATTGATCATTAGACCAATTGAGTAAACCTATCAATAATGAGCCTATAATGACTACAAATATGCTTTAATAAAGGAATTATATGTAATGATAATTATTTATAAATTGTTTCTTATATGTCACTCTGTAAAAACCAGTTATCTGCAGCCCATCCACGGATTTACAATACCGAATTGTGATGAACTATAACTCGGGACCCTACCAAAAGATTACTCGCAGTTCTTCACTAATCTAGGTAATATTGTTAGTCTGGTGTGCCAGACTTTTGCTCGGATTTATAATTCCTCACTATTATATATATATATATATATATAATTTACAATATAAGAGCAAAAGAAAAATTCTAATGCCAAATATGCCGAAAAAGACAAAATTGTCAATTAACCATTATAATTTATGCGTCTCGAAACAAACCGATAGAAATTTCTAAAATTGATAAATTTTTTTCCCGAAAAAAAAATCTTATCCTATAATTAGTTATAAATTTGAATTGTGTTCACTTCGGGATTCTATCACTCTGTGAAAGTTTCTTGTTCGAATCACACGTGTCTCGAAACGTGCCGAAGATTTTCTATTTTGGATATATTTGGGGTACTTAGGTCTGCTCAGGACTTGGTGTTTGCTTTTTCCATGGGTATGAGTAAGTATTTCACTTATATCTCGCGTATTTGCCGCTGAAGAGGAGAAAATTCTTATGAATTAACTCCGAAATTGGTCCAATACGGTAATAACGAATTTTTAAGAAATTTCTATCGGTTTGTTTCGAGACGCATAAATTATAATGGTTAATTGACAATTTTGTATTTTTCGGCATATTTGGCATTAGAATTTTTCTTTTGCCCTTATATTGTAAATTATTTATAAATTTAACCTTTAGAGGTATTTTTTGATATGCTGGCCATTGATGAAATTTTTTTCCGAAAAAAATTTTATCCTACATTAGTTATATACTATAATTAGTATATAAAACTTAGATAAAACTTAGACATGTTTCAACCAAAGATTGGTCCAGGCCATGTCTAACTTAATAGCACCACCTGATAGGATTATCTAAATCATGTTTAAGTCAAGTTTTGTTTATGGTCCATTCAAGTAGTGTGTTTTTGTTGGGTGAGTTGTATCCAATTATGGGTGGTTTATCTGGTATTCCTTGAAGGAATCTATCCAGACTCCGTTTAAAGTTGATGGAATCCTTTTCCTCTTTGATCTCTTTCGGGATAAAGTTTAATAGGGCAGGGCCTGTTGAGGAAAAGAAATTATGTTGCAGTGTACATGTATGCTGTGATCTTGAATTGGGCAGGGGACGTATTGCCCGTGGTCCCAGTCTTAGATGAACCTTGAAGCTAATGTTCAGATCGTTTGGGCAAATTTGGCGGTATATTCTCCACATCGTACAAATAATGTACCGCTCACGGCGACGCTGGAGAGAGTAGAGTTTCAAGGCTTTAAGGCGGTCCCAATAATCAAGAGCAGCCATGCCTTCAATTCGTTTAGTGAGTGCCCTCTGGGGTGATTCAATCCTCGAGATGTTTTGTCTTGTATGGGGAGACCACAGTGGGCAGTAGTATTCGAGGTGTGGCCGTACAAAAGAGGAGAAAAGTGGTATGATGACACCTTGTTCTCTGGACCGGAAAGTTCTTAAGATCCAGGAACTCATTCTACGAGCTATATCGACCTTATTGTTGATGTGTGCACTCCAACTGAGATATATATATATATATATATATATAGATAGATAGATAGATAGATAGATAGATAGATAGATAGATAGATAGATAGATAGATAGATAATAGATAGATAGATAAACTTACTGGAAATGGATGCGTGGCGTTCAATCATACAATAATATAAATATATATATATATATATATATATATATATATATATATCTATATATATAAAACTGAGAATGTGTGTCTGTCTGTCTGTCTGTCTGTCTGTGTGTTTCCCTAAAACTTGAGAACTACAGAACCAATTTCATTCAAATTTTACACATGCCTTACTTAGGGTCCATGTAGTTTCATGGGCAAAAAGAATGTTCAACTTCTTGCCTAGAGCGAGCCCATAGCAATATCATATCTTTTCCACTATTTCAGTATTACGTGTTAAAAGTGAAACAAAAACATTTCTCTATTTTATGTCAGATACTTTCACTTTAACAATAAAAATAATATTTACAATTGAATTATATGTAGTAAGTAATAATTAAAATCAAACTAAAGTATAATATAATCGTAATATAAAAAAAAAGTAAAAATAGCAATTGGTATAAAATTGCATCAATGACTTGAACTTGAATAAGTGGTTTCACATGAATGGGAATAAATTAAAAATAAAATTAGCGTGCAGAAATGGAATAGTCCAGATGGATAATAAAAAATTAAATTAAAGAAAAGACTATTGTCTATAAAGTATACAATGTAGAGAAAAAAGGTCGCGTTTTTTTTTGCGCTCTGTAAAATTCGGTTAAAAAAGAAAAAAGAACAAAAAGTGAATGGTTGTTGTTGTGAAATTTTGAACGTCGTTGATGCGGTTTCGCGTTTCACTGGTTCTGCGCGTTGTACTTATTCGGTTCGGAAGACCGTTTTTCGGTCTGAGGCGACTATGAGCCGCCTCTACCAAACGGACGAGATGGAAGGGAGAAATTTCTCTGAAAATTCTGCGACATCTGAGGAGGAGTTGGCGGTGAAAAAAATGGAAAGCACCTACGCAGGTATAACGAAGAAGTCAACAGAAAAAGAGATAGACCTGGCTAAGTTGACGGGCTTCCAGGAGTTCATGAAGGAGGAGGATAACTGAGAGGTAGAGCTGTTGCCTCCAGCAGGGCGCGGAGACTGGTTCCATCGTAGAACCATTAAATATAAAGTATTTATGAATGGAGGTAGAAAAATGGAAGTGATTAACATGGAAGCAATTGAAGAGGCTCTCAAACAGACAGGAGAAGAAATTGTGTACATGACAAAAGGATTACAATATGGAACCATAACGGTACAATTTAAAAGTGAGAAAGCAGCCAGGAATGTAGCAGCCAAGGTGGTGAGTACAGAAAAGATTTACTTGTTCCCCTCGTATTTGAATAGAAGGACCACCAGAATTAGGGTGGAAGGAATACCTCCACACCTAGAGGGCGAATTAATAACGGCTGCGGTTATCAAAGGAAATGAAGATAAAGTGGACATCCTCCACGCCATTATGAAATATGAAGGTGTGAGAGGTGCCACACTAGTAATGAACATACAGACGGAGGCGGAAGTTATAGAAAGGATTACGGACAGTATAAAAACTGGAAATATTATTATGAGAGTGTGGGTGGAGGGTAGGGCGCCCAGGTGCTACAAGTGTGGCCTGAGGGGTCACATAAGAGCCTACTGCCCTCCCCCACCAAAGGAAAAAGAAAAGGAAATCGTCGCCCCAAAAGAGGAAGAAACCAAAGAGAACCAAACGGAAAAAGAAACGACAGAAGAAGAGGAGATGCAACAAGAGTGGGAAGAAGGCAGAAAAAAGAGAAAAAGAAAGAAAAAGAAAAACTGTGCGAAGCCCCAACCCACCCCAACACCACCCACGCCCTCTGAATCCCACCCTTCCCCTGCAGACAGTGAACCCACCCGCTCCCCTCCAACAAGAAAACAAAAGAAAAATATTAATACAGACAGAGATAAGAGTTTGAAAACGAACCCAGGCCGAACATTTATATTGTAACTGAACAGAAAGAAGTTACAAGGGTAATGGAGGAGTATGAATGGTATGAAATGGATGGGACCAGATATGCAGTGCTGGAAAAGAAGAATATAGATGAGTTTGTGTTGAGGTGTGAAAGGGAGAATTGGGAGGTGAAAGATACAAGAATGAGCGATGAATTCGTGGAATATATGGAGGACAGTTTCGGAGTAGGAATGGATATGGATGGTCTTCGTATTGGGAATGAACATTCAGGTGACAGTGAAAACAAAAGGACAGGTAAGTGATGCTGGCGGAGGGGGCCGTTAGCATCGCTTTCATATTATCATTTTCATTTTAATATTCATTTGCTCATAAATTTAATCATATTGTTCTATGTCCCCCATGTTTTGTTATGTAAGCCAATCTTCGTAGCCCCTGGTGGGTAATAAAGAAATAATATGGAGGAAAGCACCTTCGAAATGTGTCTTGGTGCGACTATGAAAGGTATCTAATCAGAGGCGGTAAAATCGCCACAATAGAAGCAAGGTCCGAGTCAACGAAGCGTGCAAAGTGGAAATATTTTATTTTTACCTTTATATCTGGGACGTAGGACGTCCCGGAAAATAAATTTTTAATGCCCCCCCTCCCCCCCGAAGTAAGGTAGGCTGGATTGTAGCCAAACTTCTATACAAGAGGGAGGACAAGATCCAATTGATCGAAATTAAAAGAGACGGGCTAACAATTCCAGTCTGTTATATATTTTGAGTATTGTTATCACTAGCGATATCAAGATATAACTTTGTATTTTGTATTTTATGTGTAGATGTATATATATAGATGTACATGTATTATCTACACATATATATACATATATATATACATGCGCTAGCACTATGACCCGGCAACGACGGGTCTTTAATGCTAGTATATATGTATATATGTATATATATATATATATATATATATATATATATATATATATATATATATATATATATATTTGGCTTACAGCTGTTTCCAGTAGTCATTATAGGTTCATTACTGGATTCAACATCAGTAATTTTGGAAATATTTTTTTTAAATGTTAATATCGTCTTAGAACGCTTTTATGTTTCGAAATTACATATTTTGAATTCTTTTAAATTTTTAATGTACTTCTAACGAAAGAAATATGGTCAATTGTTATGGGTGGAAAAGTCGCCTATTCCAAACCACAAGTTTCGAAACGATCGTAAGAATATATACTCACTAATGATCCATCCTAATTCATCGTATACCACTGCTCCTTGGATTCCTACCGTCTAATTTCGTCATCGATTCGTAAAAGTCTTAATACAGGTACATTCATGTATTATACGCTTTCATGGTTTGTATATATGTACTTTAATTGATACTGTATATGAATATGCCTTTGATACGAAATGATTTAATTTGAGAAACGGACCTGACCATTGAAGTTTGTTCTCCTTTCTTACCTATATTCTTATTGCTCCTTAAGAGCGCTAATGAGTTGCGATGTATTAAAGGATATCCTTTTTATATACTTTTATATCATTCGATATTTGCTCAAGCCGAGTTTGGTTCTATATCCTCTTATTTATTTATTGCCCACAAGGGGGCTAAACATAGAGGGGACAAACAAGGACAGACAAAGGGATTAAGTCGATTACATCGACCCCAGTGGGTAACTGGTACTTAATTTATCGACCCCGAAAGGATGAAAGGCAAAGTCGACCTCGGTGGAATTTGAACTCAGAACGTAACCGCAGACGAAATACCACAAAGCATTTCGGCCGGCGTGCTAACGTTTCTGCCAGCTTGCCGCCTGTCCCTGCCGGAGCCTCGTGGAGCTTTAGGTGTTTTCGCTCAATAAACACTCACAACGCCCGGTCTGGAAATCGAAACCGCGATCCTACAACCACGAGTCCGCTGCCCTAACCACTGGGCCATTACGCCTCCACTTCTATATCCTCTTGATCCCGTGCAGACTACCTACTCCAGGCACTTGATTTAGGCCTCCGTGTGGAGACTGAAGCCGAGTGGGAAGATGAATGGAAGTGTTGCCTCGCCATTACTAGTGATCATTCCAAACGCCATGATGTTGATTAGATGTTTGATTTTTATCATTCTCGGTACATGTCATCAGATTGACACCCAAACACTCTGAAATGTTCGTATTGGAGCTTCCGGCTCGAAAGCCAAACAGTACAGCATATCGTTTCCAAATTTCTCGCAGAGTGAATTGCGTCATGGTGCTGTTTTTCACACAGGCGGTGCCCAACTAACCCTACTATACTGTGTAACCAACAAAATCAAAAACAAACAATGCGCACACGCGAAATTTAAAATATGAAATGGCGACAATATACCCATCGCACTCTGTATATATCTATATACTGTTATATGCACACACGTGTGTGTGTATGTGTGTGTGTGAGTGAGTGAGTGAGTAAGTGTTTGTGTGTGTGTGTGTGTGTGTGTGTGTGTGTGTGTGTGTGTGTGTTTGAGTGTATTAATGTGTATGTGTCCATGTACATATATCATATATTTTGTTAGCTGCAAATGTATTTGTTTTTAATCCCAGAGAATGAGCAAGGGCAATGACCTGTTACACTGTATTATAACACTGCATAACTTAATAAACACACACAGGCACACGCACGCACACACACACATACACACACTCTCTACATCACCCTACACACTCGCATATTTATACATGCACAATCATAATTATATGTGAGTATGTATACATATATTATTTTTCTTTTATCAGTCTCAGCTCAAGAGTTGCAGCCCTATTGGGGCACCGCCATTAGCTTTGCTACACTTTCGCTACTTGAAACCTGGTCTGTGTTTCCTGTCGCCAAATGTGGCCATCCAGAACTCTTGACAGGAGGAGTTTGATTCCAGTTTTGAATACAGACACACATACCTATATATATCCTTATGTATATATGCATGTGTGTACTTGTACATGTGTGTATATATGTGTATGTGTGTATACATTTGTATGTATGTATATATATATGTGTGTGTGTATGTGTGTATGTATATATGTATATATATATATATATATTATATATACATATATATATATTGGTATACACACACATACACACACACAAACACACACATATTCGGTCGGTGCATAATCATTGCGGCTTTTCTTCAACAAATTTTATTCAACAAAAACAATAACAATGTTTAACAAAAACATCTTTAAATGACGGTCTGACCACCTGCCAAGCAAATGGGAAGCAGTAATTGAAGTAGGTGGTGAATATGCTCCTGAATAATCATTTAAAGATGTTTTTGTTTAAATGTTATTGTTTTTGTTGAATAAAAGTTGTTGAAAAAAAGCCGCAATAATTATGCACCAACCCAAGATATGTATATATATATATATGTATATATATATATATATGTATATATATATATTATATATATATATATATATATATATATATATATATATATATATATATATATATATATACATACATATATATAAAAATATATATGTGTACATACACACACACTATAGACTTGCACTAGTGCATGTGTTTATTTAGCAATAAAAAAAACGACCTTCCCGAAATACGACATGTATATAATTAATAAAAAAAAATGAAAAAAGACAAGAAAAAAGAACGCAAAGACGTGGTACATGCAATGTATTAATATCCTTTATTGTATGTATGTATGTATGTATGTATGTATGTATGCATGTATGTAAGTACGTATGTATGTAAGTGTGTGTGGTGTGTGTGTGTGCGTGTGTGTGTGTGTGTGTTGACGTATATTGAATCCAGTGGCTTGTTTTCATATCCACTTTTCTGTTATCAATACAGATTATCATTTCAGATCGTCTTCGGTTACTGTGATGTCTAAGTAACTACCATTAATTATCTATCTTTGGTGTCATGAGCATATCATGCCTAGTAAATGCGGTCCTAGATACTAAAACAAATTATCAAACAAACGGACATCAGTACATTTTTTAAATTTTATTTCAAAACCCCCGAATTTGTTCTATTCATCTATGTTACCAACCCGCTAGTATACAGGAACGTAAACAATCCAACACCGGTTGTCAAACGGTGGTGGGAGGACAAATACATCTCCCCACTATATATATATGTTTATACTTATAAACATATATATATATGGTATATATATATATTTAGTATTTATATATATTTGGTGTATATATATATATATATATAAACTTAACAGCGGACCTTGAAGCAATCCAGAGAAGATTCACAAAGAAGATCGTCTCTTTGGAACAGCTCAGCTACTGGGAAAGGTTGAAACAGCTAAGACTCTACTCCCTAGAGAGAAGACGGGAGAGGTATGCAGTAATATATGTCTGGAAGGTCCTGGAAGGAATTTTGGCATTGTAAGCTACACCAATGCTAGAACGGGACGACACTGCATAGTGTCAAAGATCCCAGCAATGCCATCACGCTTCAGGACCAGCTTCTGCAACAGCCTGGGTTTCAAGGGCCCACAGCTTTTTAATATTCTCCCAAAGAGTTTGAGGAACTTGCACAAAGTAGATGTAGCAGTTTTTAAATCAAAGCTGGACATCTTCCTGTCGAGAGTCCTAGATGAACCTACCTCACGGCAAGAGGTGCAAATGAGAGTAACTATGTCAAACTCCATTCCTTCGTAATAACAGTGTAGCACAAAACGGCGGTGCTTCAGCATGGCCGCAGCTCTGAGCTGAAACAAGCAATAAATATATATATATATAAAGTTAAGCCAAACAACGCGAGGACGTGGAACAAATATAGTATTATTGGACGCTCAGGAAAGAGGGGAAGAAGGAGGGTTTAACGTTTCGAGCGGAGCTCTTCGTCGGAAACATAGGAGAAGGAAAGATCCAGAGAAGGGAAGACAGAGGGAAAAAAATCGCCAACGGTACACATATATTTGTACTTTTTTATTATCTCACACCCATTAAAAAATTCCATTAAAAAATTAGGTTACCTACCCACTAAAAAATTGAGTTTGTGGCGACAAGAGATTGGATTAAAAGTGTTAGATACTTTTGATTGAATACTTCTGTAAATCTCTTTGAATGACAAATCACTTATCTGGAAAGACTTTAAAATCAGTGTTACTATCTGGGGATTATCTCTGACCCAGTGATAATAAAAAGACTTAAACGAGGTCTGCAACCAAATAACTTTACTCAAAAGAACAC
>NC_043005.1:57587242-57589742 GCF_006345805.1 Octopus sinensis | reverse complement strand
AAGTAAAAAGAAAACCATCGGTCGGTAATATTTCCTATAACTTTATAAGTGTGTTTGTATGTGGAGGAGGTGTATAATGTATATATATAACATATATGTAAGCAGCCATCTATACCAACCAGCATCCATCATGACATGAAATACAGCACCTTGTGATTTTTATAAAAATATATGAACCTCCAGAACTGATATTATGAAAGTTTAATTTAAATTAATCTAATTTTCCTTTCCATTTTATTCCAGCTTATACAACCGAAACCGGTACATGCTTTCTTTCTATATTTCCATGTTAAAGTTCGCTAAACATTTTCGTCTTATTTTTTCAATATAGATACTGGACGCAGGCTGGTCAAAGTCGTGAACTCATTGACCTTTGGCCTATTCTAGAGGAATAGAAAATATAATTTCACCAGCTCAGTCCGATGGACAGTTATATGTAGCGAATAGGGAACAGTCTGGAAGAACTGCACATGAATCATGTCTGCGCATTGTCGACTTCGTTGCCGTTGAGTGAAAGAAGGAATTTTAATATTTTGCATTTCAACTGGCCATACCAGGCCAAACTAATCTACCTGTTTCATGATCAAACTAACCAGATCCAGCCTGTCGCACATACCTTACAATGTCATTCTAAAAATAAACAAATTACATTAGTGGAAATCTTGAAGCTACGAGATAATGCATGGTAAATTCAAAACTATATGAAAAATAAGCATTCCATTTGATAGAATAATCCAAATGCAAAATGGTTAAGCTGTGGAAGAGGACAGGTACATAATAACTCCAGCTGCTTCTCTCGGTGTCCTAAATTAGGCATGGGCAACCTTTTTACAGAAGCGGGCCACATAAGACATGGTTCATCATCATGCGATCTTCAATACTGAAAAGAATTCAAAATAACTATTTTTTTTTTAAACGTACCATCTAGAAAGTACTGCGGGTCGCAGTTTGCCCATGTCTGTTCAGCATTGTCGACACACCTAGGTAAAGGTAAAGTTATCTTCTCAAGACGTACCGACTCATTAGGGCCGGTTTCCCGGTTTCATGGCGTATATATTCCCCCAAATGAACAGGACGTCGGTCCGTCGCAGGATTACTCACTTTTACCAGCTGAATGGGCTGGAACAACGTGAAATAAAGTCTTTTGCTCAAGAACACAACGCATCGCCAGATCCAGGAATCGAAACCACAATCTTATGATCATGAGTCCAACACCCACACCACAAAGACACACACTTAGCAGGCTAATGCTGAGTTTATTTGCTTAACTCGATATATCGGTCTCTCCTCTGAACAGTGTTTAGTAGATTCACTCGACTGTACTGACTTTGCTTTTCGTAGTCCAGATCGATAAAATAAGAATCAAGCTTTTACTGAAATCGATTCCAACCTCGAAACATTCTCCCTTAAACTGACCTTGAACCAATATGAGAAAATCGATATTTTATCGAAATCCGTAAATCAAAGACTTAAACTATAAATCAAAGATTTTAAACCATAAATCAATAAATTTAATCAAATGTCGGAGAAATCATTCCATCTTCAAAGACCACGGCCACATTTCATCTTGATTTCATTCTTACTCCGCAACATTACATACGCACAAACACACACACACACACCACAAACATACACACAGAAGCACGCAACCACACAAGCTCTCCTCTTATTGTCGAAATAACACATAGTCAAAAAAGAAATCTAATATATATTTATTTCTAAATAATTAAACGAATATCATTTTATTTCTTTGCAGACTGATCTAGCATTGAAAGCAAAACACATTTATACATTTAAAAATAAGTATGTGTGCAGACATTTGTGTGATGCGTCTGAAAAAAAGCAGTAAAATTCATATGAAAGAAAACTAAAAATGAATAACCAGTTACACATTTTTAGTGTCATTAGTATGACTAAAAAATGTAGCAATCTGGTAGAATCGTTTCTGTGCCGAACAAAATGCTTAGCGGCATTTTACTTGTCCTTACTTTCTGAGTTGAAGTTCCACCGAGGTCGACCACTCCTTTTATCTTTTCATTATCAATAAAGCAAGTACCAGTTGAGCAGTGGGGTCGATGCAATCGACGAGCCTTCTCTTGTTTAAAAACATTTTAAGTGAGGCTGTGTGGTAAGAAGATTGCATCCCAACCATATGGTTCTGGGTTCAGTCCCATTGCGTGACACCATGAACTAGTGTCTTCTACTATAGGCTCGGGCCGACCAAAGCCTTCTGAGTGAATTTGGTAGACGGAAACTGGAAGAACCACGTCGTATATATATATATATACGGGAAGGTTTACGAAAATAACAAAAGACGAAGGCAGGTGGAGTACAAACAAACAAATGTATTAGTATGGCGCTCAGGAATAGTATGGCGCTCTTTTACGTTTCGAGCCTACGCTCTTCGACAGAAAGATACACAAAAAAAAACAAGGAGAGAAACAAGGAAGAGAAAAAATGTGTGTAGGAGCTAACGATCTATCATATATATATATATATA
>NC_043005.1:57564148-57576648 GCF_006345805.1 Octopus sinensis | reverse complement strand
AGAATTTACGGCGGTGAACTGGTAGAATCGTTAGCACGCCGGACAAAATACTTAGCGGCATTTCTTTCGGCTTTACGTTTTGAGTACAAATGCCACGGTGATGGACTTTGCCTTTTATTCTTTCGGGGCTGATAAAATAAGTATCAGCCGAACATTGGGTTTAATGTAAACGATTTTCCCCTCCCTTTAAAATTATTGGCCTTGTACCAAAAATTTGAAAGGGTTAGCTAAATCAGAGTTTATGAATTTATAGGGGTTTCCTTGTTCTTCTATCACTACCATAGAGGACTAAAGGCAGAATCATTAGATCGTTGGATAGAACCCCGTGCTATATATATTTACCTCCGCCTTCGCTAAGGCGGAGGTATTGTTTTCAGTCGTGTTTGTTTGTTTGTTTGTCCGCGGACAAGATATCTCAAAGACTGCTGGATGGATTCGGATGAAACTTTCAGGGATGTTTGGCCTCGTGACTGGCAAGAACTGATTCGATTTGAGGATCGATCCGGTATCGGACAAGGATTCTGAATTATTTGTTACATGATTACGATCTTACGTTGACTTTCAAGTCTTTCTCAATTATTTCCCTTTAGGCTGTTTCCAAAGTTTTATTTTCGTTTCTCTATTATTAATTTTACTCACATCTCTATCTTAGTAGAAATTGATGGATAAAGAAATCAAACTATATAAATAAACGGCAGCAAAACCGTTCAGAAATTAAATAACACTAACATATTTTTATAATATATATTTTTATAATATACATATTATATATTTATTTCTTTACTATCCACAAGGGGCTAAACATAGAGGGGACAAACAGGGACAGAAAACGGATTAAGTCGATTACATCGACTCCAGTGCGTAACTGGTACTTATTTAATCGACTCCGAAAAGACGAGAGGCAAAGTCGACCTCGGCGGAATTTGAACTCAGAACGTAACGGCAGACGAAATACCTATTTCTTTACTACCCACAAGGAGCTAAACACAGAGAGGACAAACAAGGACAGACAAACGGATTAAGTCGATTACATCGACCCCAGTGCGTAACTGGTACTTATTTAATCGACCCCGAAAGGATGAAAGGCAAAGACGACCTCGGCGGAATTTGAACTCAGAACGTAACGGCAGACGAAATACCGCTAAGCATTTCGCCCGGCATGCTAACGATTCTGCCAACTAGACGCCTTGATATATATATATTATATATACATATTAACACTTTACTGTATACTTACATCTATACATAATCTATACATCGATCTAAAACAACAGGAATACTAAAGGAAGGCCAGAATTTAAGAGAAGAGAAAACCAAAACGTCTCATGATATTCATTTAAAATTCCTGAGTAAAATTTATTACCTCCATCTTTGAAACTATTTTTAATGGTGAATTAGTTAATTTTGGCTTGTATTAGATAAGGATAAACTATTTATTACTGTTACTAAATTTTCTACAGCCACCGTTACATTCCACATGACTACCAGGATTCTGGATTATTTTACCGTTTTATTTTTACTTAATTTTTGAGAGCGGTCGGGTTCATTTTTAGTATTCTCGTTTGTGAGAGCAGTCGAGTTTATTTCAGATATTCTCATTTTAAAAATCTCTGGTTAATCGTTGATAGGACATTGGTGATGTCTTTGACAGAGGTTTTCACTCTCTGGGTGTTCTTGTTGTTCCTACTTTCTATTCTTGGAGTGCAAATTCCACCAAGATCGCTTTTACCACATATCCTTGTAATCAAGTTTGAATCTTGTATTGGTGTCGATGGTTTTGCCTAATCCATCCCCTCAAAAATTGTTGGTCTTTACCTAAATCAGAAACCATTACTATTATTATGTTAGTGTATGTTAATTTAGTCAGCAGGTATTTTATCTTGAGGCTTGGTGTCAACAACTCTCTTCGAATCTCAAGAATTTTTCTTAGGTTTCTTGCAGAATATACAATGGTACTTTTCTTCAGGTCAACTATGCGAGTTTCAATTCTAATCTTATTCAGGCTTTAGGTGGAATTTTAGGTGTTGTGCCAAGTGCACTTACAACAGGAATAATTGTTGCTTTGGTCTTCTACAATCTCCTCAGCTCTCTGGTTAAATCCTGTTATTTCTCAATTTTTTCCATTTCTTTTGTATCATAGCGAATTGCAGAAACTATTATCTTGCACTGTTTGTTTATTTTCTCTGGTCTTCTTGCCTTAATCTTTATGGTGAATCCCCACAAGATCTTGTAATTTTCATTTTCTATCACAGTCTCCGGTTCGTGTTCATACCACTTTTCTGTTGTTTTGAATCCACACTCTCGACTAACACCCCAATGCACTCCTTTTGTGCTAGTATACTGGACTCAACTCAATTGTTTTAATAATTCCGGCAATTTTCACGTTTGTTCTACACCAACTTAATAATTCCGTCATACTTCGAAATATATATAGGGAAATTTATAGAAAAACAAAAGACGAAAACAGGTGTATGAAAAACAAGCAAGTGTATTAGTTTGATGCTCGGGAAGGTAAAAAAGTCTTTTATATTTCGAGTCTACGCTCTTCAGCAGAAAGAATAAGAGAAAATAAGCAGAGAGAGAATGAAAAAAAAAACTTGTAGATTTCAGCGGTCTAGCCTGGCGAATATCCCAGTTTGATTCTCACTGAACTTCCTACTCTTTGGACTTGCATATCTGAACCACTTCCCGATCTTTCAGCACCTCTTCTCATCCACATACCAGCATTCTACCCGGATCACCACTGGATCTACTGACTTTACCTTCACGGATTTCACTGGATATTTTCGTTGATGTATATAGGGAACTCTATGCTTCACTGAAGAGGTTTGATACTACGGTATATAACCAGAGTTGCTTCCCATAATTACCGAAATGAATGAAATCTTAGTCGTTGATTAATTCTGATGTCTCACCACAGAATTATTTTTAGTTAGCTTTTTACTATTCCCTGTTATGAGTTCATTAACACGAACTTGTCTGTAATATATAATAGCTTTTTAAAACGTTATCATTGATACTCCAGTCTCATATTTCTGTACATCATCTATCTCGCTTGCCATCTTTTTAGTGGTGTTTATGGTGTCACCAGTGGTTTATAGTTATTTACAGGAACTAACGGGGAGGGAGTGCTAGAGTAGGCGTTATGTCGGTCCTTGAACTTATTCTTCTTTCCGTTCCTTTCTTTTGTGTGGGGGCGCGTACTTGTGCGTTCGTGTGGGCGCGTGCATGTGTGAGAGAGTGTGTGTGTGCGCGTATTTCTTCCGATTCCTTGCTTTCTGAGTTCAAATCCAGCCGAGGTCAATTTTACCTTTCAACCTTTCGGAGTCGATAACATAAAGTACTTGTCACGTATTGGTTGTCAATGATATCGATCAACCGACTCCATTCAAAATTACTGATCTTATGCCTAAATTAGAAACAATCTATTAACCAAATGTATCTACTGCTATTTGACCGATTATTGGGACTCTTGAAACGTAATAACACCCCAGACCAGAGCGGACCTGAAAGTTGTAGTGACTAAGGAGTGAAGTCAAACTAAATTTGCTGTTCGTCACTGTTTTCTGCCTTTTATACAGCGGGTATTTCGTGAGGACCTCTTGTTCCTGAAGCGCATGAAGGTAACCATCAAATGGCATGTCATAAACTTGTCGGTACTATATACCAAGCTTTTCATGTGATCAATTCATTCTAAGATTTATGTCTTTCATGCCAAGAATCCATGCACTATCTTCTCGGTGAAGTGGTCCATTTTTTTTTTCGTTTCATAAATAGAATTTACCAATACCACTCGAAGAGTTGTATCAGCTCTTATTTCGTGCCTTTCCTCAAGTTCATTATAGTTATCCTAATTATGGTGTTGATCTCGTGGTAAAAAAAACTTAGCAAGATAGTTACTAGTCTCTTTTCTCTGCTGTAGATGTTGCCTCAGTGTCACAATACCGATTTCATATGAAGTAAATACATATTTAAGACTATGACCACCATCCGTGTATCTACAGTTTCAACGATGCTGAAGTTTCCTGTAACATTGAGTAGCATGCGAATTCGCTCATCTACTTCACTGAATTCTTGTACTGACCAATTCAGAAGGCTAAACGTGAGTACAACAAAGACGTTGTGGGCGATATCCTTGTAAGCTGAGACTTCAGATGACCTTTTTTTTTGTTACGTACGTACGTATGTATATCACTATTCAGTTTTATTTCAAGATTTCTTCTAACAGAGAAGAAGCTCCTTCATTGGAATTTCAACATCACACAGGGTATTTTTGTATGTATGTATGTATGTATGTATGTATGTATGTATGTATGTATGTATGTATGTATGTAGGTATGTATGTATATGTGCAGGGTCTTATGTGTAGGGTCTTATGTACGTATTCTCATGCATATAGTTGCATGTCTAGACATGCTCATATATACTTAAATGATAAATTTCTGGAAAGTTTTACATATTTTTACAGTTCCAGCGATGGCTTGCGTTTGTAAGTATGTCTCTTCTATTTTTTTAATTATTATAAATCTTCCACTAAGGAGGAAGCCAGTTTCCAACAAAAACACAAGGGTCCATTTTTGGGATGTAGTTAATACAGACAAATTCACATTTGGAACTTGAGAAAAGTCCTGCATATTTTTACTGTTCCACTCATAGATTGCACTTGTAATGTACGAATTAGCCGGTCTGAAAATCCCAGTTTATCCATATTCTCCTTTAAGCATTTACTAACAAAACCTAGTGCTCCAATTATTATTGGTATGAATATAAATTCATAGTCCGGATATAGAAGCTGGAGGTTTCAAAGCAATTATCGACAGATATCCTTTTTATTTGATTTTCAAAGAGATATTTATATCTGCAGGGCAGCTAACTTATGTGATGGTACATACCTTTGCCCCTCTGTCCTAAACAACAATATCCGGTCTGTTATGTTTACGTTTGACACAAGTTTTGAAGGGAATATTCCACCGATATTCCTTGAGTTGGTGTTTAGGAATGTATTCCATAGCAGAAGGATTTTCTAAGTTTATTTCAGGAAAGTCTTTTTTTCGGATAGCATTGTAAATTGTTTTAGCGACAACATCGTGCCGCATAGGGAGGTAGTACCGTGACAACATTTTACGACAGCTGCTAGTCACATACATGATGTCTTCTACAGAAACATGACACGGCCTACACAGGCGGTTTGCAAGAGAGTCACTGTCTCTCTTGTTCAACAGGTACTTTGTGGCAATCTCCTGTTCCTGGATTGCAAACACAGCCTTCAAAATTGTGATGTGATGTAGTGGTCTTGTGTCTAAGAGAGGCTGCGCTTCGTATCTATTCTTCTGTCTTCTTCAAGCTTCTGGGTAACATACCCATGCATAGTCTATTTTTGTATGCTGAGTGCTTTCTATCCAGGTCTTCCCCGAGGTAAGAGAGCCCAGCTGTTAAGGGCTGTATAGGAGATCATCAGAAAGAGAGTGCTTCTTGGGGAGCTCACTGCCAACTCGTACAATGTTGCTCACTTCACTTTTCAGTACTGCATTTATATATTTATTTTTGCTGTTGTTATTCTGAAAGGTGCTGCCTGAGTGATACCATACGGCATTTGAAGGCCGTCTACCACCATTTCTTCTTAGGTAGAGCCCGTCAACATCACTGTTTCTGTGGGAAGTTCCCAATTGTTGTCAGGATTTTGCGGGTTTTGATATCTATGGAGTGAATTTCCTCTACAGACCAATCAAGTATCACAAATGTTGGGATCAGCACTGGTACTGCAAACACATTGTGGGATATTGCTTTGTTGTAAGAGGAGAGTTCCGACAGCCATATTTTCCCAAGTCTGATTTAATATTCTCAGGTCACTCTATCTTTATGTATGTATGTATGTATGTATGTATGTATGTATGTATGTATGTATGTATGTATGTATGTATGTATGTATGTATGTATGTATGTATGTACGTACGTACGTATGTATGTATGTGCGTATGTATGTACGCAAAGATGTATGTATGTAATCATGTAAATTCTTCTTCTGAGGAAGGAGCTGGTTTCTAACAAAGATACAAAGCTCTTTCATTGGAATACAGATAACGAAAACGGTGTCACATTTTAAGCCTGAGAAGGTTTTGCTTAGTTTTACTGTCCAGCTAACAGACAGTATTTGTAACGTGCGAGTCAGTTGATTTCTTTTTTGAAAATCCCAACTTATCCAGACTGACAGGCATTTACTTGCAAAACGAAGTGCTACGTACGTACGTATGTATGTGTGTATGTATGTATGTATGTATGTATGTATGTATGTATGTATGTATGTATGTATGTATGTATGTACGTGTGCATGCAAGTTTTGTTTTTGCCAAAACTAACCTCTCATTAACAAAATCACAAATTCAAACAGTTTCAGGATTTTGTAAATAACAGAGAACGAGCTATGTTCTGTGTGAATATATTGTATAGCACTCATGTATGTATGTATGTATGTATGATGTATGTATGTATGTATGTATGTATGTATGTATGCATGCATGCGTGCATGTATATATTTATGCATATATGTATGGATGCATTTATATATATATTTATGCTAATTTGTATGCACGCATGTATGTTTGTATGTAAGAAAATATGCATATGCGTATGTATTCATAAGTGTATGTAAAGAATATGTAGATGTACAAAGATTACCGTACTGATATACTGTAAAATAGATTAAATACGTTCATGTTAAGTTTGATTTGATCTGTGATACGTGTGTGTGTGCAAGTATATATATATATAAAGAGAGAGAGAGAGGAGAGAGAGAGAGAGAGAGAGAGAGAGAGAGATTCAAGGTTATCAGTGTTCAAAGGTGTGAATACATCTTGCAATATATCAAAATTCACAAAGATAAATCTATGATATATGGTATGCGTCAGGTAACTTCTGAAAATGGATATATAAACAACACCCACAAACATGAATGTATGCATGCATGTATATATGTATGTATGTATGTACGTATGTATGTATATATATATATGTATACTTTCATGCATATATGTATGTATGTATGTATGTATGTATGTATGTATGTATGTATGTATGTACAGATGGATGGATGCGTGGATGAATAAATGGATAGATGGATGGATAGATGGATGGATGGATGGATACCCTTACAGCCACAAGTATGTCTTGACCTCTGTTAAACATACCCATAGATTCTTTAAAAGCTATATTCTTTCTATCTCATTCGAAAATTGCACTAAAGTAACTAACTTCTTGCATGTCACTCTCGACCTAGATGCTAACCTTTAAACCAAATGAGTCTTTAGAATATATCAGTATCCTGTCAATTCACCCTAGATCTGCCCTTAATAGTATTATCACTAATACTTTTTATCACGATCTCTAACCTATCAGCTAATATCTTTAATGATCATATAGATCCCAAAACGATCTCGTATGTCCCTAATATTAGACTGTATGCCCCTAATATTAGACTGTATGCCCCTAATATTAGACTGTATGCCCCTAATATTAGACTGAAAACAAAACTTACCATAACCTGCCAGTTACTCATACTATTAGTTTTGGTAACCTTACCTACAATAAGAGCAACCACGGTACTGCTGCCCCTCTCTCTATTATCCCTGGTATATACCGCCCCTTTCACTAGTAGCCCTACCACACGTAACCTTAGTGATGCCCTCACTCGGTCGCATACTAGTAATGACAGCACCTCCATTCCAACTTCGAGGATAACGGATCATATGAATCAGATCAGAAGAGGGATTAATGCTAAGCCCACAAGTAGCGGGAAAACCTGGAATTTCCAGTTCTCCCACCTATGTCCGTTGGATGGTATTTGTTTACGCGATAATGTCGTATATAAATGCTGGGTAATAACTCCACGTTCCCACCACCTCAATTCCCAGAATATTCCCTATACTATATGCTGGTCCGTAGTTTGTGTGGCTTCCCCGTACAATACTAACCACGGTATGTTTAAGTTGTGTTGCAGGGAATGGCTCGTAATCCTTCGCTGTCATAACTCCTTGTTATTCAATAGGTTCTCTGACGTAATTTTTTCATGTAAACCCAAATTCTATTCTACTTTTTCCCATTACGTTTTTATAAGTCAATATCGTATCCTGTTGTGTTAGCAGTGCGTTTTACATCATTTGCTAAGGTTATCTCTACAGTTATTCTGTAGAACCTATAGCCAGCACTGATTTTTGTTGCGACATTTCGTACCCTAGACGTCAGAGGTAAACAAATAATGAGATCTAAGATGAAGATGAAGATGAAAATGAGATCTCGTTGTTTGTTTACAAAACGTCGCAACAAAAATCAGTGCTGGCTATAAGTTCTATAGAATATCTGTAGAGATAACCTTAATAAATGATAACAGGAGTCCTACCATTATACGAAAGCAATCCTTCAAGTTACGCAATCCATTTTAAAGAATTTATTCTTACCAGCGATAATTGCATGCTGTTGACATTTTTAAAAAATTATAAACTTTTGAGACAAACGTGAACTTATTCTACTCTTGGAATATCTCGAAGCACACGCAGAGAGATATGAATAATAGCATGTAAATTTTGGGTTGAAAAACCCATTTGTATAGAATCAGTCGTAAGTTCCTCGTGGGACACGAACCCACACCTCCTTTGCGTGTAAGTATGTATTCCATAAGCGTTGTACTTGGTCACTTCTTGAGTTTCCGTCAGTTGGTGTTGATACAATTGAATAATATTCACTTTTTATCTTTTATGAATACATAGACACACACACATACGGATACGTGTGCCTGTGTATCTATCTATCTATCTATCTATCTATCTATCTATCTATCTATCTATCTATCTATCTATCTATCTATCTATCTATCTATCTATCTATCTATCTATCTATCTATCTATCTATCTATTATCTATCTATCTATCTATCTGTCTGTCTGTCTGTACATATAAATATATATATCTACACACACACCACATACATACACACGCACACACACACATATATATATATATATATATATATATATATACATATATGTATACACACATATATATATATATATACATATAGACATATGCATATATATACATACATGTATACATACAAACACACATACACGCGCGCGCACACACTCGTAGAGAATGCGAGAGGTATTTGAGGATATATTTGCTAGTTTAATAAAACAACTCTAAAAGAAAAAAAATCTATTTTCTTAATAAAAACTTGAACATATGTTCTCGATAATATTTGATTAGCCTTCAGCTTTGATGAATGCTTCAGTTCAGGAATCGAATGATTGGCATACCTGCACCAAATAGCCCTAATTCATTTCAGACAACACCTGGACAATTGCAGCCTTTAGTGACGCTATGGTTTAGTTAGAATTTTAATTGGTCTCGCTTTCAACAACCGGATTTAACTCTAGCGTGTTTAGAGGCAGCAATTTTGATGCCACCTGATCGTAAAGATTATCTAAGTCATTTTTTGGGCTACGTGGGCTCTGTGAGAAGGTGTTGAGTCTTGTTAAAATAAATCTGTCCATCCACTGCATACTTCGTCCATCCAGGGCTTTACAACTGTGTCCAGTAACTCAACGTACGCAGCAGCATTATTACTAAGACTCTGTGCAAATATGTGAGGCAACGTAACAAGACCTTCATTACCTACCACTCTTAAAACCATTAAGCTTCTGGAAACTTAATGTGCATTAATTTGGGGACATTACATAAGAGTTGCTCATAACAATTTGTCGCTTCCCTGTTAGGCCTTTGGTCTTGATCGAAGATTTTCTCGTCAAAAATGAACCAAAGTACACCATGTTCTTAAGAGTTTTAACCTTCTTAAGTAATCGCTTGGTAGAGATCAAACGGTGTTCCTGAGTTTCTGCAGACATGAACTGACCTCTCAGTATGTAAGACTTATATGACATGTCCTCGTCTACCTCAGTACTAATAGTTCACTTCGATATCTGAAGTTCTATGGTGATGGCCATCATTGATTTTCTGGGATTGTCATCGGTAATGTTTTAAACCCGTTGGATGAATTGCAGTGTCCCACTAGTGGCCAAACGTTTAGAATGTTCTTTTCTCTCTGATATATTTGAAACATTCCCGCCAGATACTTACAATTCCGTCTAAACTTTTAGTGCAAAATATCTTGCAGCATTTAGAAAGTTGGCCATTTCTAAATCTCTGTGTTCCCCACACATAGGGTAGCAATGACAGTACGCCTTTTCATTTCTTGTGTTAGCATTTTAGCCGCCATAGGGAATCTGAAAGAAAAAGAAACCTTTTTAATTTGTTTGAAGAGATTAATGTACTAATAATTATCTGCCCTCAATACCTTTCACATCATGAATATGTAAATATATATATATAATAAAAGCAGCATTCGAGTGTGATCGTTACCAGCGTCGCCTTACTGGCACTTGTGCCGGTGGCACGTGAAAAACAACATTCGATCGTGGCCGTTGCCAGTACCGCTCGACTGGCCCTCGTGCTGGTGGCACGTAAAAGCACCCACTACCCTCTCGGACTGGTTGGCGTTAAGAAGGGCATCCGGCTGTATAAACTCTGCCAGATCAGATTGGAGCCTGGTGCAGCCATCTGGCTCGCCAGTCATCAGTCAACCCGTCCAACCCATGCCGGCAATGGAAAGCGGAACGTTAAACGATGATGAAGCTGATGATGAATATATTATATATTATATATATATATTATTATATTTTTAAAAATAAATATAAGAGAGTGGTCAATATGGCTCACTCTAGCACCAGTAATCCAAAAGGTTTTTCAACACAAAAATACATGTTTCCCATGAAAGTCAGTACGATTGTTAGCTCACACGGACAGGGCAAATACAAAATAACAAAAATACAGATTATTTTGGGACAATTGTTTCGCTATTAATGAATTAAATGTAATTTTACTTACCAAAAAATTTACTTGTAGATCCTCAGCCAAAACTATCTGGATGAAATCCACTCAATCACACGCCAGATTTTACCATAACGATAAATACGCGTGTGGTTCAATTAATTACATCCGACGTTATAATTCAAATGCCCCAAATAACAGCGCGCCAAATTTTCACGGAAAACAAATACAGCATTTAGAAATAAATGCAGCATAATTATAATTAATTAATAAGGGTGAGAGAATTAGATACTAATTTAAAGTATATCTATTCTACACAAGTGGCCTAGTGCTCTCCGAGAAACCTGGATTATTATAATATTTTATATATATTATAATATTTTTACAAAATAAATATAAGAGAGTGGTCACTTATATGGCTCACTCTAGCACCAGTAATCCAAAGGTTTCAACCAAAAATACATGTTTCCCATGAAAGTCAGTACGATTGTTAGCTCACACGGACAGGGCAAAAAAAAATAACAAAAATACAGATTATTTTGGGACAATGTTCGCTATTAATGAATTAAATGTAATTTTACTTACAAAAAAATCCACTTGTAGCTCCTCAGCCAAAACTATCTGGATGAAATCCACTCAATCACACGCCAGATTTTACCATAACGATAAATACGCGTGTGGTTCAATTGATACATCCGACGTTATAATTCAAATGCCCCAACTAACAGCGCGCCAAATTTCACGGAAAACAAATACAGCATTTAGAAATAAATGCAGCAGCATAATTATAATTAATTAATAAGGGTTGAGGAATTAGATACTAATTTAATAGTATATCTATTCTACACCAAGTGGCCTAGTGCTCCGAGAAACCTGGATATTAATATAATATTTTATAATATATTATAATATTTTTACAAAATAAATATAAGAGAGTGGTCACTATATGGCTCACCTTATTAATTAATTATATATATATATATATATATATATATAAAACCTTGTGAGGAAATGCTGTTCACTGAGAAATTGCCGCTTGATTCAAGAGGTGCAACTATTTTTCACACTTTCATGTCTTTCCTTTTTGAACATAATTTTCCACTCAGTAATATTCTTGCCTGGGCATCTGATGGAGCAGCCCCTTCGATGATAGGAAGATACAGAGGTTTTTAATCTCTCCTACAGCATGAAATTTCCCACCAGATACTAACTGTTCATTGCTTGGCACACTGGTAGCATTTAGTGGCAAAAAATATGAACGGTAGGTTGAATGGTGCGCTACAGTTAAATATCATGACTGTGAACAAATTGAAGTCCAGTCCCTTGTCCGATCATCATGAAAAATTATGAGGACCATACTTAACTCTTATACCATACGGAAGTGCGATGGCTGTGAAAACGAAACTGTATTTTACGCTTTGTTGAACTGTTTCATATAATCATATCTTTCTTTGAAGATACTCCCGTATCCGCTTCATTGATGGCTGCACGGTGCGATATCTTTTTTCTTTGTGATATATTCACAAAATTAAATGATTTGAATAAGTTATTGCAAGGAAACAGAAAAACTCTCGTTGATTGTAAATCATTTATCACTTCCTTCATTTCAAAATTGGTGTTGTTTAA
>NC_043005.1:57531648-57556648 GCF_006345805.1 Octopus sinensis | reverse complement strand
TTTGCCACATTAATCACATTACTGCTAACTTTTAAAGGCTGAAGGGCTTTCTAGAGAGGCCAAGAATAGAAAGGGAAGGGAATAGAAGAAAAGAGGAGGGAGCAAAAAAGGGGGGGAAGGGGACTAAAAGAGAAGAGAAAAGGAAAAAGAGAATAAGAAGAAGAAACAGAAAAAAGAGAAAAGAGAAAGAAATAGGGAAAGAAGGGAAAAAATAAAAATAAAAAAGAGGGTTCTAGTTATACAGAAGAATTAGTAGACGGCAAGTCTGGTTTTAATTTACAGGCATCTAGGAACTAGAGGAGAATATTATTCTTTGGCCAGTAAAACAGCTAATTTATTGCTGTTGAAATCAGCTATGAATTTAAAGAGAATCTAAAGAGATAACACAGTCAGGGGTTTAGGGGTCAGATGCTAAAATCAAAAGAAAATACATTAGGAAAATCTAAGTATAATCTTATCAAAAAGTCAATAAAACTTACTTATTTAATTTATTCATTTTATTGTCTTAAGGAGTTGCCGTTATTATTCATACATTGACGGACTACAGGTCAAATCTTAGAAGATCATTTACAAGGTGTTAGGGGATTGTCTATCATAATGAAGATAATCATATTATCACCGAGGGGGTAGCCTTATTTATTTAATTTTGAAATAGAATTATGGGGCTATAGTATCTCATTTTATTTTATTAGAGTTATGCTACTTAAATTAGATTAAGTTAGGAATTAAAATTAAAAATTACAATTAAGATTTAAAATTAAGAATTTAAAAATTATGAGTTTGAAATTAAATAAAGCCTCAATTAAGCAGCGTATAAGTACTATTCATTTCCCTGTTCTCAAAAAACTGATGCAGATATAAGGAAAAAGATAACTGTAGTGTGAGAACTCTTAGTTATCTACTTAAAGCAGTGCTATACTAGTAGAAATCAAGTTATATCTATCTATCTAGTTACGGATATTCTAATCATTTAAAATATTTTAAAGTCTTCAATTTAGCGTGGACACAAACTTGACCTAGTTCGATATGGTTATTCAATAAGTTTCTATGTTTTCTATGCTTTAGAATTTCATACGTCTCCATGGAGCATAGTTGGCAACCAACCCTACTATTTTTATACGGAATTGCTCTCCTAACTATTTCCCAATTAAGGTTATAATTTTTATTATTATTTTTGAGTTCCCAGATTTTGTTTGAAAGTGTGGTGGTACCAGCTTTATGACGTAATTTAAAAGACGAGATGTGATTTCTAACTCTGGCTAGAAAATTAATTGTACATCCAACGTAAAGATATTTGTTATTCTCCGTGGATATGGTACATTTATAGATTACATTATTTTCCCCACATAGACCAGGTGCCGGGCATTTTGATTTTATTCTACACTTACACACAGGAGGAGCAACTTCAGGCTTTGGATTATTCTTGGTAGATGTCTTAGGTTCCTATTATTTTGATTATCATTTCTATAGTTGGTGCTGATATCTAAAGTATTGCTATTATTTATTGATCCTTCAGCTTCATCATTTAGGTTTAAAGTCCTACCATGATTTCTTATATTATTGGTAATGTTACTATTATTGTTAGTCTTTTTATCCGACTGCATATTGCTGTTATAAATATCACTGATATTTTCATTCTCCTTATTTTCTCCATTAGCCTTATATCTATTATTTCTATTATTAACATTATTACTTCTATTAATATCGGCATTGTTATTATTACTATTAATGTTAATGTTATTAGTCATTCTGTGGTTACTAATTTCACCTATGTTTTGATAGTTACTATTGTTGTTTTTATTGTTGGTAGTATTATTATAATTGCTATTGGTATTCATGCTGATATTATTATTTTTATTTCTATCTTTCCTGGCTAGTTTAATGTTTTTATTATTAATCTTAGCTATTAAAGTGGACATATTTGGGAGGGTTGAATAAGAAATCCTAACTGTTTTCCTAGATATAATTCTATGATATCTATGAGAGATAGGGAAATTTTTTTCCAGAATTACTTTGAATTTGTTCTGTATATCCGATTGTATCGCACAGTTGAAAGGGATATTCAGCCATAATATATCTTTTTTATTAAATTTAGGGTTCGTAGAATTACTACTATTCATCTCACCGGAGTTATTGTATTTATTACCATTATTTTTATTTTTATTTGTGTGCATCTTAGGTTTATCTACTTCAATATTATCCGAGTTACCTATGTTCTGGTCAATGCTTCTATTTGAATTGTTGGGCCTGTACGCTAGATTAGCGTTTACCATTAATTTAATTCTACTTTTATTTCGGGCTTGGTCTGTATTGCTGCTTACGTGATTACTGATAACTTCATTATTAGGAATACGTGAGTTCCCCTTATCAACGAATGTAATCTTTTGGTTGTATCCAGCCTTAGTTAACGCCTCATTATAATGCTCAGAATGGGAGTTAAATATATCCTTATTGGATGATAATTTTGAAATTCTTAATGAAATATTTCTTACTAAAGATTCTATTATATTTGGGGGATGATTTGATAATTTATTTACGTAATTCGTGATTTCGCCTTCCTTTCTAAATGGGTAATGTAGCTTGGAGTTAAGGTCTAGCGTAATATCTAGGAAGTTAACTATTTTAGTGCCCGGTTCATACGTTATACTGAGGTTGAAATCCTTAAAGAACTTATTAATTTTCTTTCTAATCCTTTCTATAACAGATTTATTATTACTAGGGATAACAAACAGAGCATCATCCCTATATAGACCCCCCTGTATTTCTGGTATATCCTTGCTTATGCATTTTAATAGATATGCGCCCACTAGGTTGGTTACCTCAGCCGAATCACTGGAACCCATTGGTATATCAAAAAAATTAGGTGTATCTGCTCTAGTCCATAATTTATCTTCAAATTCTATAAATGTCTTCCTAGCTAGTAGCACAATATTGATTTCTTCTCTAGATATGAGGGAGCGATTCATGGCAAATATTAGTGATTTGTTGAGTAAGATAGGGGAAATACTGCTTTCATCTTCCAAACGTATACTTATTGTTATTTACTACGTACGGCCGTCCTCTCTTCATTGTCTTTCACTTCTTTCTATATTAGAGTCAAGTGCCTGGAGTATTTACTTCAAGCAGAATAGTGATGTAATAAGAGTAAGGTTTAAAGAGGTTGGAGGTGTGGTGATGGTAGCGGCGGCGATGGCGGCGATGGTGACGGTGTTGGCGGTGGTGATGGCGGTGGCGGTAATAGGGCTGTGTGACCAATAGGAGGCTTGTCATAACGGTAGTGTGTTAATTACCTTTTGAAACAGCAACAACAAATTAACAATGATGACCAACCAGCAACGAGCCAAACACGGATCTCAGCATACTCGCTTGACCTGCTGAATATAAGAACTACTGTTCTGTTGGTCGTCCCTTGTCGTGGTGGAAGAGTTTGTGTGTTCCAATGATTCTGAGAGCGATACCGTCTGGAGTCTTAGACTCCTGGTAGGGCCACCCATGGCGGCAAGGTTAAGGATGAGGTCCCAGACTAAACATGACAAAACACCAACACCAAGATCCCAACGGCGGAGCAAGCAGAGGAGGGCTATCACAAGCCCCCAAGGATTGACTCCGGTGGAAGAGGGCAACGCCTGGCGGCCAGACGTGACAAAAACGGATAGACTCCAGCAGCTCGCTGCAACAAGCCTCGTCAAGACTGCACGTCTCAATTCTTGAGCCGCAGGGGAGAAGTACCTGGCCAAGTGCGTGCGCGTGGCCGTCGCGCAGCCACGATCACCTCGAATAAGTTACTCAGCGAATGGCTTCGGCTTTCTAATTTGTCTCGAAAAGCACAATGTCGATGGCATCGTGGGTACCGGAGGCAGGTCCGGAAAGCTGGAAGCCTCTAGTCCGTGACTACACATTGGCGGCAAATCTTAGATGGTCGCTCTCCATGAAGTCGCTCCCTCCACGACGTCATGGTGGGTAGGGTATACCATCAAAGTGCCCTCACAGACCCGTTTCCCATCACTGGGGATTTTAAACAAGGTTGCGTCCTGGCACCAACTTATTTCTCTTTGTACATGGCCGCCATGTTCAACGAAATCCCACTAGACTCGTCTTCCATCATCAACATGCACTATTGCTTGGATGCCGGACTCTTCAGTCTCGCACGCCTCCGTGCAAAGACAATGACCTCCGCTATCTCAATCTGTGAGGTACAGTGTGCCGACGACAATGCCACTCCGAGCCGGTCTGCAGATGGCCTACAAAGGACGGTCGATCTTTACAACGCGGCATACGAACGCTTAGGGAAGCAGGTAAACACATTAAAGACCAAGACACTGATCCAACCTGCACCAGACCACCCACAAGCATTAGAATCAACGGCCAACTCCTAGAAAAAGTTGAACACTTCACATACCTTAGAAGTATCCTTTCGAAGACCTCCCCCCCTCCACGTGTGAAAAAGACATGAAGAACCGGATTGGAGCGACCCACTCCTCTTCGGCAGACACTGCCAACGTGTATTCTTCAATCACGCGCTGACCATCCGGACAAAGATCATGGTTTTCTGAGTCATTGTCCTGTCAACTCTACGCTTGTGAGACTTGGACGTTGTACCGCCGTGACTTCAAGTGCCTTGAATGCTTCCAGCAATCGAAGCTACGACAGATCCTCAACATACAATGGGAAGATCACAAAGCCAACAACGAGGTTCTTCGCCGCACCTCACTACCAAATGTCGAAGTCACCATTCTATGCCATCATCTCTGTTGGAGGGCGGGGGTCACGTCCAGTGTATGGAGCCCTCTCGTCTCCCAAAGATCATGCTCTACGGAGAACTTGCAATCGGAACAAAACCCAGAGGAGGTGTGCTGATTGTTGTGCTGATTGTTGTGCTGATTGCTGCCTCCTCCAGTGTCTGGTTCGGGTGATAATCATTCTCCAGTAGTCCATGTTTGGTGCAGGCTTCTCCATAGGTCATGTAGACTTCCTATTGTGTCTTCGAAAGACTGTCAATGATGCAGGACCTCTGACAGTCTGTAGCAGTAGATGCAGAAAGAAGCACACCTGCTGATTAGGGTGCACAGTGTACACCCGCCCGGTGGCTCCACTTCTGAAGACAGCATGTTCTTCCCAGCCCTCAATGCGTGCTCCTTGCTTGCGTCTGTTTCATCTTTTGTGAGCCCAGGTGTAATACACGGGAACCTCTACATACATCAGTGTTCGGGCAAACAGATCACATTGGCATAATTTGAAGAAATCTGTCAAAGTGGTTTCTCATGGATTCAGAACTACGTTTCGAGCATTGTCTTCTGTGAAATATACACGCTGGCCATTTTCAAGATGTACAGATAGATTTTAAGGTGTTCCTGCATGTAAACAGGGTGTGACCTTTCTGTTGGCAGTGCATTTGTCTGAAAGTAGAACAGTTCTTCATGCAGCGCTTGTCAATTGGCTGAAGTGACATGGAAGGTATCGTCATTCATGGTATATTAGTGAATATGTCACTAAGCGAAATAAGTGGGTCTATTGTTTAGGAAAATTCTATTTACTTGTTTAAGGGTTGTACTGGATAAATTGCGAGACTAACTCTAACAGTTCAAATACTAAGAAATAAGCGTACTCAATTTCATTTATACTAAATAATATAGGAAAATGATTGGGTTATTTCCCTTGGCTGTTAAAATATATTAGTCATACATAAAGATCACTTCCAGTGAATATATGTATGTATATGTAAATACAAACGTATTCATATATGTATATGTATATGTATATATATGTATATGCATATGTATATGTGTATATATATGTATTTATATGTATACGTATATGTATATATATGTATATATATATGTATATATGTATATGTATATATACGTATATGTATATATATATGTATATGTATATATATGTATGCATATATATATGTATATATATATATGTATATGTGTATGTTTATGTATATATGCATGTATACAGCGGTGGTGCCCCAGCATGGCCGCAGCCTTCGGGCTGAACATTTTTAAGGATTTAAGGATTTATATATATGTGTGTGTATATATATATATATATATATATATATATATATATGTATATATGTGTATATATATGAATATATATGTGTGTTTGTATATATATATATAATATATATATATATATATATATATATAATATATATATATATATTATATATATATATATGTATATATATACATCCACATATACACACACACGTGTGTGCATGTATGTATGTATGTCCGGATAATACATTAAACTGCTTAACTCCGCCTCGTTGAATCCCATGGATGCAGGGATGGTTGTATGGTAAAGAAGCTCCCTTCGTTATAACTCAGTTTCCAGTTCGACCCTACTAAGCATCACTTGGTGTGGCTGTGTGGTAAGAAGCTTGCTTCCCAACCATTTGGCTCCGGGTTCAGTCCCACTGCGTGGTACAAATGTCTTCTACTATAGCGTCGGGCCGACCAAAGCCCTGTGAGCAGTGTCGCATATATGTATGTATATATATATCTATATATAATATATATATATATATATATATATATATATATAATATACTGTATAGACTCCTGTAAAAGTCAAATTATTTAGACCATTTTTAAGGTCAAATTTATGGGGTTGACTGTTATATGGATACTAGTATCCAATTCGTAACTTTTTCGAATCTTTTTTTTTTTTATCTACGTAGAAAAATAGAGATTACGAATCTGGTAAATATATATTTTTTAAAGTTTACTTAAAGAAATAGTCAATGTCCCTTACCCAAACTCGCCCGCCTATCACCTACCCGCTTTCAAAAAGCTAAAACCTCCCAATGTTTTACTTTCGTCTAATGTTTCACGCATGCGTATAATTATACTGAAATAGCAGACGTAAAAAGTACCAGACTACCAAGAGAGAACCCAACATGCTAGAAACATTATTTCTGAAGAAACTTGCCCGCTTTCCAAAAGGATAAAAGTGAAACATTGTAGCTTCTTGAAAGTGGTAAGGTGATGGGTGGATGCTTGGGAAGGAGATTTGAGTGTTTCTTTAAGAAGGAAGAAAATTCTTAAAGATTCGTACTCTCTGTATTTTTTTCCATGGATTTCCAAGAAAAAAATTTGGAAAATAGTAAAAATGAAGAAATTGGGGAGGGGTGAGAGAAAATTATAATGTTGATAACGTGTCTATTGGGCGAAATCCTAATCTCAAAAGCAGGAATCAGAAAAAAAATTAGGAAAATATAAGTAGGGTGAGCAAATGTCACCTTGGACATGCTAGAAACAACAGGTAAAGGACAGGATTTCTGAGAAAACTTCCTTTTAAGTTTATATTGAAGATCAGGTTTTTAAATACGCTCATCACAAGCACAAATTACAGAATAGAAAAGGTCATTTCAATTGGATTTGAGCTGTAATTTTGCGCACGCTTAGAGCAAGGAATAAAATAATTCGTACAGAAGTTTTTCCTAGTGTGTGTTTGTGCGTATGTGTGTATGTGTGTGTGTGTGTGTGTGTGTGTGTGTGTGTGTGTGTGTGTGTGTGTGTGTGTGTGTGTGTATGCGCGCGTGCCAAAGGAAGTTATTTTATAGCATTCTTTTGTTTGAAGCAGCAAAGTTGTCAATTCAATCATATGGTCGTTAATTTCTGTAAAACTTCTTTATTTATGCTTTGAAGAGAGCAGAAATTGCAAGAGAGGAGTAAGTGAAAAGGCAACATTTGCTTTGAAGTGAGAAAAGAAAGCGAAAGAGAGAAAGTGAAAGATGTATGTACGAGTATGTGAAATGGATGTTAACGTTCTGTTAACGTTTTGGCGTTCAGACGAGTGTACTGGCATAGATGTGGCAACATTTGAAATATTGTCGAAGTATATGCAGCTGATGAAGATAAATCAAATATACGTTGGCAAACGTGTTTTGAAGAATCTGAAACCGGTACTGCATTATCCGTTTCTAGGTTTTTCATTTTTCAGATGTTCTTCCTAGAGGTAAGACAATTTTTTTCATGTTTGTTGCACACATGCATCTTTACTTGTATATACGCAGTGAAGCTATACATTAGCGTCGTATTTATTACGTTCGCTATTTTCCAGTAAATATTGGTGCTTCGTTGTGCCATTTATTTACTTTTATATGTATAATTTTACCCTCACGAGCTATCCTTTACTGGAAAGCAATACTCTCGTATTGCATTACTATTTTCATATATATATATATATTATATATATATATATATATATATATATATATATATATATATATATATATATATATATATATATTATATATATATATATATATATATATATATATATATATATATATATTATATATATATATATATATATGCATATATATGCATATATATGTTCACATATATATAATACACACAAACATATATATTTGTATATGTATGTATATATTTATATGTATATGCATGCATATGTATATGTATTTGTGGTTGTATATATGTATACATATACACACGTATATTTATATATGTGGGGATGTATACATCGTTCCCTGTGTAATACGTGCGTTTGTATATGAATACGAATGTGTACATCAATGTTTATATAAGTGTATATATGAGCGCATATATCCAGTACTTATCTATGGATTTACCCTTGATAATCTCTTGCACCTGTGAGTAAACTCTTCTATGCGTCTCCCATCATGCCTGCCCGTCTGTCTGTCTTTTTACCACACACACACATTATATCTATGTATAGGAGAATATATATCTATATGCGTATGTGCGTATATAAGGTGGTAAGCTAGCAGAATCGTTACCGCACCGGGAAAAATACTAAGCGGTATTTGTTCTGACTTTACGCTCTGAGTTCAAGTGCTGTTGAGATCGATTTTGCCTTTCATCCTTTAAAGGTCGATAAAATAAATAGCAGTTGAGCACTGGGGACAATGTAATCGACTTACTTCAACTCAGGAAGTTGCTGGCCTTGTGTCAAAATTTGAAACCAATATGTATGTGTATATATATATATATATATATATATATATGTATATATATATATGTATGTATGCATGTATGTATGTGTGTGTGTGTATGTGTGTATATATATATATATAATATATATATATATATATATATATATATAATCATATTGAAGGGAAATGGAAATTAATAGAAATTTTCACTTCCAGTAGCCTAGCGTGTAAAAATTTAGTCCAAAGTCTATGTATTACTCATAAAATACAGTGTACATTTAAACACATAAGGAATCCACTCGTGGGATTCAACATGCTAGAAAGAACAGCTAGGTTCCATAACCACAAAAATTAGGGATAAAATTCGACAGGAACGAAATGAAAAAATAAAAACATTTTACCATCTAGTTTCCTGGACCAATTGGTTTCTGATTTTAGTTTAGCAAATAAATAATATTCGCTAGGTGAAATCTTCTTCAACAGGTACACTTTAGATTAAGTATAAAAAACACAAGGCGATCGACTATGTGCCTCTTGTTTATACATCCTAATTTTTTCAAAATACACTGCGCAGACGCAGTCCCTCGTTGGCAATAAAAAGAACGCCAACTTTTAAAATCCGGAAATTCCTGGTAAAGCACCGTTGAACTGCCTCAAGTCCCGCTATTAGTTTGACACTGTAGGGTGACTCCAGGTCAGATAGCTGAGGCCAAATGTCCTTCATAGGACCAGCATAGTTTTCTGGTACCTTGTTCTGAAAGTTCTCAGAATCCATCCGGCCATTCGCCTGTACATTGCCACCATCTTGGTGAAATGCACGTGAAATGAGCTTTGGTGCTTATATCAATTCCCAGATCTCGCAATGTACTTGACTCTTTTGGTCCAAAGCATCTTCGTTGCGGCATGTTCACGGAAGCTGGCTGATAGTGAAGGGCTTAGGATTTTCCTGCATTAAATTGCATGTTGTTCTTTTCAGCCCGTTTATATATGGTATCTAGGTCTTTCTGAAGAAGTTAGCACAAAAGGTACCTTGACTGTTTTTACTACTTTTTTGGTCGTCGGCATAGCTAGTTAATGTGGCTGCCTGTGACTGGTGGATGTCCTAAAGAACTACCATAAATAGCAGCGACCTCAACATAGTTCCTTAAGAAACTCCACTCGCTAATACTTAGAGAAGACCCCATTGGGTGTTACAGTCTGGCTTCTGTCTTTTAATAAACCATGTAACCACTAACCCATTTTTCTAACTTGCCAAGTCTCAGTAGCTTGTGACACATCCTGTGATCAACCTCGTACACACACACGCGCGTGCGCACACACACATCACACACTCACACCTACACTCACTCACACCCTCAAACACTCACACACACACACACACACACACAGTCACACATACACACACACTCACACAGTCACACACACACACACATTCACGCATATATGAATGGCTGAATGGTCAAGAAGTTCGTTTCGCTTCCATATAGTTTCAGGTTTAGTCTTACCCCACAACACCTTGAATATGGGTCATCTACGACAACCCCGGTCTTCATTGCGTTGTGAGTGACGGAAACTGTAGACGAAAACTGTGCTAAAGGCTATTGTACATACACACACACACACACACAACGGTCTTATATATGTGACCTCACTTCTAACAACACTACGTGGCCCACCGTGACCAATGACAGTCCAGTTTCCGGTAGCCATCTTGGACTTTCTGTATCGTTTCCATTCGGTTAAGATCGACAAGCTAGGATTCTGTTAGACACCTAGGAAACTTTCACTTTCACTCGCACAGGGTCGTACCTGGCTGTTTTAAATGAAAATGTATACATACACATATTGTTCTTTAAAATAGCTTGATTCGGTTCTATGCGACTGAAAGTTTCGTAGGCTTCATACTGAAACCTAGCTCGTTCGCGCCCAGATTACTAAATAGAAGAGTATAAGCAGTCCAAGATGGCTACTGGAATATGGGTTGCTTTTGGTCAAGGCGGGTCGGTGGGTCACATGATGTTGTCAGCGTAAGAGCGAAGATTCAGCTTCACCTGTCTAATGGAACTGTTGTCGCTGTATCGTCGATCTTACACAGACAATATCTTTCGATCCTCCTTGACCAGAGAAAGCCTATTTATCAGCAACCCATTTTCCAGCAGTCACTTTGGACTTCCTGTGCGTCTTCATTCAGTAATCTGAACGCGAACGAGTTAGGCTTCTGCATGAAGCCTTTATTTTTTTCTTTTCTTGCGCCCTTTTTAAAGCCTAGCCAGGTTCATGGGTCCGGTTTCCCGGTTTCTGTGACATATGTGTTCCCCAGCTGGACGACACGCCAGTCCATCGCAGCGATACTCATTTTTGCCAGCTGAGTGGAGTGGAGCAACGGGAAATGAAGTGTTTTGCTCAAGAACACAACGCGTCGCCCGGTCCAGGAATCGAAACCACAATATTACGATCATGATGCTGACACCCTAACGACCAAGCCACGCGCCTCCACTCTGCATGAAGCCTAGGAAACTTTTAATACATGTAACTCGTACTAAGTATGCTGAGTACCTTGCTTTTGCCCACTCACTCCTGTGTGCGCGCGCTTGTGTGTCTATACATACACAAATAAAATTCTTGACCTTATATTTTTTATAACTTCTCTGTTTCAAATACTTCCATGTGATTCCTTTATAGCTTTATAATAATTTTTTTTCTTTTATACTACTCTTCTGCTTTCATTCTTTTCATACCTCCTCCTCCTCCTCCTCCAACCCTCCAACCCTCCATCCCTCGTCCTTCTCTCCTTCCCCTCCCCCCTCTTCTCCCCTTCCTCTTCACTGCTTTCATCTTCCAAACGTATACTTATTGTTATTTACTACGTACGGCCGTCCTCTCTTCATTGTCTTTCACTTCTTTCTATATTAGCGTCAAGTGCCTGGAGTATTTACTTCAAGCAGAATAGTGATGTAATAAGAGTAAGGTTTAAAGAGGTTGGAGGTGTGGTGATGGTAGCGGCGGCGATGGCGGCGATGGTGACGGTGTTGGCGGTGGTGATGGCGGTGGCGGTAATAGGGCTGTGTGACCAATAGGAGGCTTGTCATAACGGTAGTGTGTTAATTACCTTTTGAAACAGCAACAACAAATTAACAATGATGACCAACCAGCAACGAGCCAAACACGGATCTCAGCATACTCGCTTGACCTGCTGAATATAAGAACTACTGTTCTGTTGGTCGTCCCTTGTCGTGGTGGAAGAGTTTGTGTGTTCCAATGATTCTGAGAGCGATACCGTCTGGAGTCTTAGACTCCTGGTAGGGCCACCCATGGCGGCAAGGTTAAGGATGAGGTCCCAGACTAAACATGACAAAACACCAACACCAAGATCCCAACGGCGGAGCAAGCAGAGGAGGGCTATCACAAGCCCCCAAGGATTGACTCCGGTGGAAGAGGGCAACGCCTGGCGGCCAGGCGTGACAGAGACGGATAGACTCCAGCAGCTCGCTGCAACAAGCCTCGTCAAGACTGCACGTCTCAATTCTTGAGCCGCAGGGGAGAAGTACCTGGCCAAGTGCGTGCGCGTGGCCGTCGCGCAGCCACGATCACCTCGAATAAGTTACTCAGCGAATGGCTTCGGCTTTCTAATTTGTCTCGAAAAGCCCAATGTCGATGGCATCGTGGGTACCGGAGGCAGGTCCGGAAAGCTGGAAGCCTCTAGTCCGTGACTACACATTGGCGGCAAATCTTAGATGGTCGCTCTCCATGACGTCGCTCCCTCCACGACGTCATGGTGGGTAGGGTATACCATCAAAGTGCCCTCACAGACCCGTTTCCCATCACTGGGGATTTTAAACAAGGTTGCGTCCTGGCACCAACTTATTTCTCTTTGTACATGGCCGCCATGTTCAACGAAATCCCACTAGACTCGTCTTCCATCATCAACATGCACTATTGCTTGGATGCCGGACTCTTCAGTCTCGCACGCCTCCGTGCAAAGACAATGACCTCCGCTATCTCAATCTGTGAGGTACAGTGTGCCGACGACAATGCCACTCCGAGCCGGACTGCAGATGGCCTACAAAGGACGGTCGATCTTTACAACGCGGCATACGAACGCTTAGGGAAGCAGGTAAACACATTAAAGACCAAGACACTGATCCAACCTGCACCAGACCACCCACAAGCATTAGAATCAACGGCCAACTCCTAGAAAAAGTTGAACACTTCACATACCTTAGAAGTATCCTTTCGAAGACCTCCCCCCCTCCACGTGTGAAAAGGACATGAAGAACCGGATTGGAGCGACCCACTCCTCCTTCGGCAGACACTGCCAACGTGTATTCTTCAATCACGCGCTGACCATCCGGACAAAGATCATGGTTTTCTGAGTCATTGTCCTGTCAACTCTACGCTTGTGAGACTTGGACGTTGTACCGCCGTGACTTCAAGTGCCTTGAATGCTTCCAGCAATCGAAGCTACGACAGATCCTCAACATACAATGGGAAGATCACAAAGCCAACAACGAGGTTCTTCGCCGCACCTCACTACCAAATGTCGAAGTCACCATTCTATGCCATCATCTCTGCTGGAGGGCGGGGGTCACGTCCAGTGTATGGAGCCCTCTCGTCTCCCAAAGATCATGCTCTACGGAGAACTTGCAATCGGAACAAAACCCAGAGGAGGTGTGCTGATTGTTGTGCTGATTGCTGCCTCCTCCAGTGTCTGGTTCGGGTGATAATCATTC
Organism: Octopus sinensis; assembly: GCF_006345805.1. Taxonomy (NCBI): domain Eukaryota; kingdom Metazoa; phylum Mollusca; class Cephalopoda; order Octopoda; family Octopodidae; genus Octopus; species Octopus sinensis. The sequence continues at coordinate 57,542,986 of NC_043005.1, read as the reverse complement.
TCCAGTAGTCCATGTTTGGTGCAGGCTTCTCCATAGGTCATGTAGACTTCCTATTGTGTCTTCGAAAGACTGTCAATGATGCAGGACCTCTGACAGTCTGTAGCAGTAGATGCAGAAAGAAGCACACCTGCTGATTAGGGTGCACAGTGTACACCCGCCCGGTGGCCCCACTTCTGAAGACAGCATGTTCTTCCCAGCCCTCAATGCGTGCTCCTTGCTTGCGTCTGTTTCATCTTTTGTGAGCCCAGGTGTAATACACGGGAACCTCTACATACATCAGTGTTCGGGCAAACAGATCACATTGGCATAATTTGAAGAAATCTGTCAAAGTGGTTTCTCATGGATTCAGAACTACGTTTCGAGCATTGTCTTCTGTGAAATATACACGCTGGCCATTTTCAAGATGTACAGATAGATTTTAAGGTGTTCCTGCATGTAAACAGGGTGTGACCTTTCTGTTGGCAGTGCATTTGTCTAAAAGTAGAACAGTTCTTCATGCAGCGCTTGTCAATTGGCTGAAGTGACATGGAAGGTATCGTCATTCATGGTATATTAGTGAATATGTCACTAAGCGAAATAAGTGGGTCTATTGTTTAGGAAAATTCTATTTACTTGTTTAAGGGTTGTACTGGATAAATTGCGAGACTAACTCTAACAGTTCAAATACTAAGAAATAAGCGTACTCAATTTCATTTATACTAAATAATATAGGAAAATGATTGGGTTATTTCCCTTGGCTGTTAAAATATATTAGTCATACATAAAGATCACTTCCAGTGAATATATGTATGTATATGTAAATACAAACGTATTCATATATGTATATGTATATGTATATATATGTATATGCATATGTATATGTGTATATATATGTATTTATATATATACGTATATGTATATATATGTATATATGTATATATGTATATGTATATATACGTATATGTATATATATATATGTATATGTATATATATGTATGCATATATATATGTATATATATATATGTATATGTGTATGTTTATGTATATATGCATGTATACAGCGGTGGTGCCCCAGCATGGCCGCAGCCTTCGGGCTGAAACATTTTTAAGGATTTAAGGATTTATATATATGTGTGTGTATATATATATATATATATATATATATATATATATATATATATATGTATATATGTGTATATATATGAATATATATGTGTGTTTGTATATATATATATATATATATATTATATATATATATATATATATATATGTATATATATACATCCACATATACACACACACGTGTGTGCATGTATGTATGTATGTCCGGATAATACATTAAACTGCATCCGGTATGAGGATCCTCTTCGGGAGTTCAGGAAATGTGGGGTGCACGGAGTTACCCCTAATGACCATTATTCCAATGGTCCGTTTTGACGCGGACCTGTCAGGGTCCAATTTATGATTAGCATAGTTTTTCCCAGGAGTAGAAGAGAAGTCCCCGCCCCCTGTTGTCTTTGAGAAAGCTGTAAGGAAGGCAGCTGTTCTAGGAGAAAGATACTATGACAAAAATTTCAGTCAAAATAGTACCAGTTATCTTGCAATGCTTATCACAGGAACTTACTATGGCAACCGAGAGAAAGGCAAAAGTGTTGTGTAAGATTTTGTCCCTTAAATCCAATAACGTACAGAGGTGTCACTATCATTTCTTGATCTGTTTTGTATTTTATAAAGTCTTATGAGAATAGATGCATGGGGAAAAGTCATATGCAACATGCAAGGAGAGTAAATCAGAGCATACAGACTGAATTGAGAGAGTTACCATCCGACAAAATGAGACATTCATCTTATAAGCATATGTGTGTGTGTGCATAAATTTATATATGTATGCATGTATGTAATATATGTATGTGTATACATATATATGAATACACATGTAAATATATATACATGCTTATATATATATATATATATATATATATATACATATATATATATATATATATATATAGGAATATATGTGTGTGTATATATATATATACACGTCTCCAGTGCGAGCAGTGGCGTGCCTCAAGGTTCAGTGCTTGGACCCTTGTTGTTCTTAGTCTTCATAAATGACTTGCCCGACGACCTCACGCAACACACCCTTCTATTTGCCGACGATATCAAACTGGTCGCTCCTCGCCGTAGTATAGAGGATCTTCGTCGATGCCTCCACCAAATTTGGAAGTGGTCTAACGATTGGGACCTGTGTCTGAACGTGTCAAAGTGCTGTCATCTGCCTGTCGGCTCTACTCCTGCAACTCAACTTGATTTCGAGCCGGGTCGTCTGCTGCTGGAGAGGACCGATCAGGTAAAGGACCTGGGTATCTTGGTGGATTCCTCCTTTTCGCCTTCGGCCCAGTGCGTCCATGCTGCCAACAAAGCGCGCGGAATTCTGTTTTTGATTCGACGGTCATTCGGAATGCTCACAGCAGCCATATTCCTGCCACTCTATGTCACGCTGGTGAGACCCATATTGGAGTATGGGATTCAAGCCTCTTCTCCTTATCTCCTCAAAGACATACAGCACCTCGAAAGAGTCCAGAGGCTGGCTACCCGCATGGTTCATGGTCTCAAAAATTTGTCCTACGAAGAAAGGCTGAGGACGCTCGACCTTTATTCTCTAGAAAAACGCCGCCGCCGTGGTGATCTCATTCTCGCCCACAATATCATAAGCGGGAAGTGTAACCTCTCGAAAGAGCTGTTCTTCACTCCTGCTCCGGAGCGTCGGCTGCGGGGTCATTCCGAAAAGCTCTACCTGCGACGATTTCATCTCAATCGAAGGAGAGGAGCTTTCTCCGTCCGGGTTGCGGATCCGTGGAACAAGCTGCCAGACGAGATGGTGAAGATGCCGACGACCGCTTTGTTCAAAGCCTCCCTGGACCTCAAGTGGCCTGAACTCTTTACATGAACACCACCCTGTACTTAACTCCATGTCCCCCTACATGGCCTTGCTATTTGCTTTTGAGCCAAATTAACTAACTAACTAACTATAATGTGTGTGATATGTGTGTACATATATGTATGTGTATATACATATATATATATATATGCGTGTGTTAGTATATGTTACATATATATTATACATATATGTATATATGTGTGCGTTTCTGTATAAGTATATGCTTGTATATATAATCTAGCATGTCCTTCTTAAGTCTTTGTGTGTGATTTTAAGGAGATTTGACTACTATTTCTAGCTGGTCAAGCAACTACTTGGAGTGACGGCTTAGATTCTGATCGTGCTAACAATAACGGCGGACGAAGCAGAGTCGGTCAGAGTGCAACGGTTGCAGTTGCTCAACATTTACGATTGGTAATAATTATTACTTCAATAATTGCCAACAGAGAACATTCTGGAAATGTTAGAGCCGGCTTCATAAAACATGATAGTAATACCAGTATAAACGTGAAATAAAACAAGAAAATATCAACAAAACGAAAGCAGAGAAATACAGAGAAATACAGAGAATTACTAATAAAACTGGCCATAAATCACAAGAATTTTGGCGTACGCTAAAAATAAATCCAGCTAACAAATTAACGAACGCACGGATGTAATTCCTATGAAAACGAATGATTTCATGCTAACTTATTTGATACAGGGAGAACTGGAAATAATCACTTGGCAGAGAAAATATAATAAAGTGAAAGAAATGTTAGTTAATAACAACGGATTGTATTTCTTTCTGTTTTGGGCAAATTTAGTAGACAATTCGAAGCATGTTTTGGTATTTATTCTGAGCCCCGCGAGCAAAGCATGTATAAATTTGTAAAATCGTTAGTCACGAAATTCTTTGTGGTATACTCTTTTACTCTGTTACTTGTTTCAGTCATTTGACTGCGGCCATGCTGGAGCACCGCCTTTAGTCGAGCAAATCGACCCCGGAACTTATTCTTTGTAAGCCCAGTACTTATTCTATCGGCCTCTTTTGCCGAACCGCTAAGTGACGGGGACGTAAACACACCAGCATCGGTTGTCAAGCAATGCTAGGGAGACAACACACACACACACACACACACACACACACACACATATATATATATATATATATTATATATATATATATATATATACATATACGACAGGCTTCTTTCAGTTTCCGTCTACCAAATCCACTCACAAGGCTTTGGGCGGCCCGGGGCTATAGCAGAAGACACTTGCCCAAGATGCCACGCAGTGGGACTGAACCCGGGACCATGTGGTTGGTTAGCAAGCTACTTACCACACAGCCATTCCTGCGCCTATATGAATCATTAAATCGTTAGTAAATATATTCTTTACAGTATATCTTCCGGCCCTTTATTTTCTGAGTTCAGTTCGTGTCTTTTCGATTCGATAAAATGAAATATGATGGATAGGTGGAACTGCTAGAGATTAGGTAGATTACTTTTAGTATTTCTGACGGTTCCTTACGTTATGAGTTCAAATTCTGCAAAAGTTAACATTGCATTTCGTCCATTTTTTCTAAATACAAGTTTCAGTTATTGGATCACAGCCATGCTGGGTCACAGCTTTGAAAGGGTTAGTCGAACAACGCTACCCCAGTGTTTATATTTTAAGCCTGGTACTTATTTTATCGGCCTCTTTTTCCGCAGCATTTAGTTACTGGATCATAAACTAACACTGGCGGTCCCATAACTTAGTGGTTCAACAAAAGAGAACGACAGAATTAGTATCAGGCTCAATTTGTTCAACTAAACTGTTCAAGGTGGTGCCCCAGCATGGCTGCAATCCAACGACTGAAACAAATGACTGATAATACAGGGTGGGGCAGAGAGGACGGACGTTTTTGAAAAAGTCTCCAAATCATTAATTTTAGCTGCAAACAAATTTTATTGACATCAATGTGTTTGTATTAAATTAGCATTTGCCAGAATTAAGTGTGGAAAACAAGATCCATCATTTGTTGTTCGTTTTCCTTGTAGCATTTTTGAAGGCGTTCTTGGAAGTTGGCCTCTACTCTCTCCAGCATTGCTCTGTCGATTTGGGCGACTTCCCCGCGAATAGCTTCCTTCAGATCCTCATATGTACGGGCCTTGTGCGCATACACCTGCCTTGAGATTTCCCGACAAGAAATAATCACACATGGACAAATCAGCGGACCGAATGTCAGCAAACCTGGAAATGAGGCGGTCACCGAAGAGAGGGCAAAGAACGTCCATTGATGCTCTGGTCGTGTGGGCCGTCGCCCCATCCTGCTGAAACCACACACGTCGAATAGGCATACGTTTTCGTCATAAGTCAGGCGCAAATAAGTTGTTTATCATCTTGATGTAACGCTCTGAGTTCACTGTAACAGTATTTCCATTATTGTTTTCAAAAAAGTAAGGACCAATAACGGCAGATTTTCCAGTAGCACACTAGACCGTCACTTTTTGGCTGTGCAGTGGTCTTTCGTTCAGTTCTCTCGGATTTTCAAGAGCCCAATAATGACAGTTCTGTTGATTCACCATAGCATTGAGATGAAAATGAGCTTCATCACTCATTAACAAAATGAGATTTTTATGTGCCTCAAAAAACTGCTTCCATCTAACGTGTGAAGTTAAGCCGCTGTGCATAATCCCGTGGTTTCAACTGTTGCCCAATGACCAATTTGTGCGGGTGGAAATGGAGGTTTTCATACAAAATACGCCTTATCTATCGATTATCAATGCCAAGTTCAATGGAATGCCTCCGAGCAGAGCGATCCGAACTCCGTATCAAAGCTTGTCTGACGCGTTCCACATTTTCTTAATAATTGACCACATTTCTCTTATCAGAGGTACATTTAAAAGATTCAAGAGATTTAAGAGTTCAAAATATATAATTTGGAAGCATAAAGACGTTTTAAGATAACATTAAAATTTTAAATTACGGAAGCCGAAACGAAGAAGCATATTGTTCATGCGAGAGGAGGTAGGCAAATGGTACCTAAGTTAAACGCTTAAATAAACTATTAGATTATTGATGATCAATTTTAAGGTAAATCCAAAGACATGGCAGGTAGATAGATGAGATCAACGCAAAATTTTAGTCATGGAAAAAAATTTGGTTAAATAAAACTTTTATTTTTGAAATATTTGAAAAAATATTGTACAGGCGCAGGAGTGGCTGTGTGGTAAGTAGCTTTCTTACCAACCACATGGTTCTGGGTTCAGTCCCATTGCGTAGCACTTTGGTCAAGTGTCTTCTACTATAGCCTCGGCCGACCTTGTGAGTGGATTTGGTAGACCGGAACTGAAAGAAGCCCATCGTATATGTGCGTGTGTGTGATCGTGCCCCCACCATCGCTTGACAACCGATGCTGGTGTGTTTACGTCCCCGTAACTTAGCGGTTCGGCAAAAGAGACGGATAGAATAAGTACTAGGCTTACAAAGAATAAGTCCTGGAGTCGATTTGCTCGACTAAAGGCGGTGCTCCAGCATGGCCACAGTCAAAGGACTGAAACAAATAATAAGTATATATATATATATATTCTTATTATAGGCTTTACTTCCACATACACCAGCTTAATTTAAATCGTCCTAGGTCGAAAGACACCTGTTGTTATGTCCTGTTATTTGCATTTGTGTAAATTTCTTCCTTTATTTCCGTCCTTGTTTTCATATACATTCGCTGCTTTCTTCCAAGGAATCTAATGCTCTTAGCTTAGTTTTTCCTTGGGCCTGGCCAGATTGGAGCAATCTCGAGTATAACCAGCCGAAATTGCAAAGATAATCTGGAACTCGACTGAGGAAAGAATAGTCCGAATGACCCGTACTTGTTTTCTTTGAATCGTCTATCTGGATGTTTTGTTGTCCCTTCCTTGTATCACCTAACTGTCTGGATTTTTTGCGTTCTTGTCCCATTTTGTGTATATATATATATATATATAAATTTAATTGACAATTCATAAAAATCACTTCCATTTACATGGAAGGTTAATGGGTTCAAACTTGGAACTTAGCTCAATTGATAGTATAAGCTATCAATAAATTAAGATATCTATAATATATTGGAATTTTAGGTTTATGCATTTATAAAAATTTGTTTAGTTTCCAGATGTTAAGTTAAATAAATCGATGGAGACTAAAATTTTCGCAGGTTCAGAGTTCTAAACCAGTTATTTTCTGAAGAAAACTACTTATCTCTACATGCAATGAAGAATACTAATTGCTTCCTTAATGCATAACTTAAAGTTTCTAGTCTGCGTCTTATATGGAGCGGTTTTCATTATTATAGACAAGTCTAAGTTGTGTTCTTTATTTCGTGTTTTTAATTTCTTTATTATGTAGTGAGTGCGTACTAGACGAGATCCTGAAATCCAATATCAAGAAGACTGAAACCTTAGCTTTTGCCTGATGAAAACACTGATAAGCGAAACGTGGAAACCCTATTCTTAGTATTAAGTTACACTACCTACAAATTCCCCATTGTTAGTGTTAAAATAGCTTTAAAATATTTACCTTATTTTGAATTTATTTGTATAGATACATGAATACACACATACATACATACATACATACATACATACATACATACATACATACATACATACATACATACATACATACATACATACATACATAGGTGACTAAGTAAGAGCACTTCTTAAATTCATTAAGTCCATGTAAATGGTCCGAGAGTCCAAAAAGTTCCGGTGCGTGAATTTGTTTTTAGGGGACAAAGTTTTTTCACAAATCTGACCCCACTTTTCAGTGCGGTCAATTATAACACCTGTGGAATAGGTTTTTTATATATACGAATTTACCTTCTCTTAGAAGGAAGTTCTAAGGAGAATTAGGTTTCCTTCACTCCCAGTGCTTCACATGCTAGTTATCCATAGCTGGAACATTAACATGTGCTATTACTCCGGATCAGAGTAAATCTGGGAATAGAGGCTAATGGGTGACTCCACACTCCTCAAAACCCCGGGGCTCCATTACCAGGACCAAATTACCAGATGTAATTTAGTCATACCCAGGATATTATGTACATGCATACGTTTATGTGTGCGTGTGTGTGTATTTATGTGTGTGTGTGATTGTATGTATGTATGCATGCATGCATGTATGTATGTATTTATGTATGCACGCATGCATGCGTGTATGTATGTATGTGTGTATGTATGTATGTATGCATGTTTGTATGTATGTATGTATGCATGCACGCATGTATGTATGTATGTATGCATGTTTGTATGTATGTATGTATGTATGTATGTTTGTATGTTTGTATGTATGTATGTATGTATGCATGCATGCACTCATGTATGTATGCATGTTTGTATGTATGTATGTATGTATGTTTGTATGTATGCATGTATGTATGTATGTATGTATGTATGTATGCATGTATGTATGTATGTATGTATGTATGTATGTATGTATGTATGCATGTATGTATGTATGTATGTATGTATGTATGTATGTATGTATGTATGCATGTATGTATGCATGTATGTATGTATGTATGTATGTATGTATGTATGTATGTATGTATGTATGTATGTATGTATGTATGCATGTATGTATGTATGTATGTATGTATGTATGTATGTATGTATGTATGCATGTATGTATGTATGTATGTATGAAAAGTTCCTGGATTTGGGTAAAAGGAAATACAGGAGGATCAGGTAATTATAATTTTATTCAACATATTCCCCTCTCAGATTCACACGCTTCTTGCAGCGGTCTATCAGTTTTTCTAAACCCTGTAAAAGAATTCGGAAATTTGGGCCTCTAGCTAGGCTTTTCATGATACCCTTAAAGTCAGGAACTTTTCAGCACTCCTTGTATGTATGTATGTATATATGTATGTATGTATGTATGTATGTATGTATGTATGTATGTATGTATGTATGTACGTACGTATGTTTGTACGTATGTGAATATCTTTCGTCGGTGAAAAAACACGCATTCCTATCAAAGTCTATGGTTATTTTATTTAGCATTTAGTTGCATAGACTCCACCTTGTGAGTCCCACAATCCCAACAGCAGAGAAACAGTTTGTCTGTTGCAAATCTATAACCAACACCAATATAAATAAATAAATGTCTGGAAACAGTGTCTGATAACAAAACGAATCAGATAAACCTCATCCAACCACATTATGATGTCACACATCTTCCTCGTTAGCTAACAAACAACGTTTTCTCGCCAACGTCCGGATGTAAGTCGTATATATTGGATTACGTCTACCATTGTATATTTGCTGCATTACAGATTGTGGAGCATCATAAAACGATAGCAAAAGGTAAAATGATATTGTTTAGTGTCAAATGACTTGACACCTTGGTCTTTTTTTTTTTGTCGCCCCGGTTTTCTGGTTTCTATGGCGTATGTGTTCCCTCCAGCTGGACGGGACACCAGTCCATCGCAGCGTTACTCAAGAAACAGGAAGAGAGAGTGAGAGAAAGTTGTGGCGAAAGAGTACACCAGGGGTCGCCACCACCTCCTGCCGGAACCTCATGGAGCTTTTAGGTGTTTTCGCTCAATAAACACACACAACGCCCGGTCTGAGTATCGAAACCGCCGGTCCATTGGTTTTCCTTCATGGCAGAATTAATAGTCAAGACTATTTAAGTATTTTGTCTGATCAAATTCATCCTATGATTTCGGAACTGTTTCCGGAGGGAAGCACAATCTTCTAGGATGATAATGCACCAATTCACACAGCTAAAGTCGTTACTGAATGGCACAAGGAACATTCTAGTGAAGTTGAACATCTTATCTGGCCACCACAGTCCCCAGCTCTCAATATTATTGAACATTTATGGTGCATTTTAGAAAAACAAGTAAGGAGTCGATATCCTCCACCATCATCACTACAAGAACTGGAAACTGTTTTAGCTGAAGAATGGACAAAAATTATTACATCAAGTAAAGTAAAGAATAAGAAACTTTTTACTGAAAATATTGCAGCAAAGAATGCCAGTTCTTTTAATTTATCGCTCTTTACAGTTCTCATCTTTTAAATTTATTGTACAAAACTGTTCAGCTAATTTGTAAGTTAGTCTAATTAGTCACTTTTTTCTGTATTTAAGGTAGTAAATTAGCCAAATTCTACTTAAATAAGTATAGTGTTAGTTGTAAACCATAATAAAATATTTTTTATTATTCAAAATTTTAATTTTAGCTGCAATATTTTAAGTAAAAAGTTTCTTATTCTTTACTTTACTTGAAGTAATAGTTTGTCCTATACTTTTACAGGTGTAATAACTTGTCCTGTACTTTTCCAGGTTTATAATCTTAAGAATATTACTTTTCATGCTCGTATTTTTCCATGTAATCCATGATTTTTTCCGACATTGCTGTTATAAGACAATTAATAATGTATCAATTAATAATTTAAGATTTTACCTTATAAAATACTGTGTAGGGGGATACATTGTCTGCTATTTTTAGCGTGTCGAGCAACCAGGTAAAGTCTTTTTTATTGGTTTGATTGCGTGATGAGATCTTTTTTACACATATATGTATAATATGCATATATAACATCAGCAGAAGTTAGAGAGTAAGTCAAAAGCTGAGAGTTTCGTGTATTGGCACTTATCAAACATGAATTTGTCCATTGTCACTCTGTAATTTGTGACGAAATAACTTCTAAAATATAAAATTTTATCAAATACGTTAAGAGTAAACCCTGTTGTATGTGACACATTGTGCCAGTATCGGAAGTTTCAAAGTGTTTAGTCAAAATAAAATTAATTAAATAATCTGTACGTCAAATCCAATAGATCCGAAATGGATAAAAAGCAAAGTCGACCTCGGCAGAATTTGAACTCAAAATGTAAACAGAAGGGAAATACCTTTTTTTCTTTACTACCCACAAGAGGTTAAACACAGAGAGGACAAACAAGGACAGACAAATGGATTAAGTCGATTATATCGATCCCAGTGCGTAACTGGTACTTATTTAATCGACCCCGAAAGGAAGAAAGGCAAAGTCGACCTCGGCGGAATTTGAACTCGGAACGTAGCGGCGGACGAAATACCGCTAAGCATTTCGCGCGACGTACTAAGGTTTCTGCCAGCTCGCCGCCTTACAATGTAAGTATTTATTTTAGCAGTATATTCTGTATTCTTATTGCTAAGCGTTACTTCCTTACTTTCTTACTTACTGACACGAAATTTCGTGGCATTTCACCCCATAACTTTTCTTCTACAATTTTTGCTCAATGCGACTAACGACTCTGAATTTCTCATACATTTTTCTATCATTTAAGCCTAAGAAAAGTATACTTTTAGTTTAAATTATTTACATTATTTACATTCGACGGATATTTGTTCTCATCTTGTTTGTTGTTATCACAACGTCTCAGCTGATGTACCCTCCAGCCTTCTTCTTT
>NC_043005.1:57506648-57526648 GCF_006345805.1 Octopus sinensis | reverse complement strand
CTTTATTTTCTGCAAACAAAATGCACAAAAAAGCTACACGTTTGCATTGTGTTATATATACAATAATAATAAAGGACGTTACCGTATACATTTTTACAAACCAAGGACGTTATATAGTCTCCTTGACTCAAGTTAGAGAAGGGGTACACAAGGTTTAGGTTTATTATACACAAGGTTTAGGTTTTTCAGAGGTACAGCCCCCTAAAAATCCCCTACGTATTATACTCAAGGGCGGACTACACTCGAAGATTTACGGTATATAAAAATGACGTAAGTCAGTATTTAAAACACATACGCACACATATACATACAGATACACACACACGTATAAACACACACACATACATACATACATACACACACTCATATACTCATCTCGGACAGATCTTGGACAAATCCCAACGCTGGAACATAAGTTCAAAAGAAATGGAAGTAGAGAGACGTGACACTGAAAAGATTGCAACAATGCGATGAAATAATTATTTGACAAAAAAATAATGAAATAAATAATACGAACCATACTGAACAATAACAACGAAGAACCGAACCAGTATGTGTGTTTATTATTCCCAAACTTCAATAGTATTTCTTTCCACACACGGATTCACATCAAGAATCTTGCAAACCAAATACAAACTTATTATAAAGCATAGCTGCTAGAATAAGAATAAACTGGGCGAAGTTAAGAGAGCTACTACCCCTGTTATTAACGAATGGGTTCTCTCTCAGAGTGAAAGGCAGGTTGTATGATACCTGTGTACGAATAGCCATGCTACATGGTAGTGAGACATGGGCTGTGACTACTGAGGATATGCGAAGGCTTGAAAGAAAGAAACCAGTATACTTCAGTGGATGTGTAATATCAATGTGCATATACGACTGGGTGTAAGTGATTTACATTATTTACATTATTTACATTTGACGGATATTTGTCCTCATCTTTGTTGTTAACACGTTTCGGCTGATATACCCTCCAGCCTTCAACGAGTGTCTTGGAGAAATTTTGAACCTAGGTTCTCATTCCTAAGGTATTTTTCGATGTTGTTGTTATTATTATATTATTATTATTATTATTATTATTATTATTATTATTATGATTATTCAGGTCACTGCCTGGAATTGAACTCGGAATCTTGGAGTTAGTAGTCCGCGCTCTTAACCACTACGCCATATGCCCGTAATTGACTTGACAGAAAAACTGGGTATGCCAGACATCAGATGTAGTTTGCAAGAAAGAAGACTGCGCTGGTACGGTCATGTATAGCGTATGAATGAAGACAGTTGCATGAAGAGGTGCCAATCTCTAATTGTAGAGGAACATGTTGAAGGGATAGACCCATGGAGACGTGGGGCGAAATGGTGAGAAATTATCTTCAGCCCTTGAACCACAAAATATTTGGCATCTGGTCCTGTATTTTGAAGGCGAGGATGAGATTTTTGTTACTATGCAAAGGCGTCCTATTCCGTTGTTATTTTAACTTTGAATGTCAAAATTTGGAACACACACGCACGCACGCACACACACACTCACACATACACACACACACACACACACACACACAAACACACATGTACATATGTATGTTTGCTGACAGACAAATTCAAGAAAAATAGCAAGGGAACAGACAGTGATATTTTCCACAAGACCAAACAACTAGCTAGCCAAGAAAGAAAGAAAGAAAGAGAAGGTAAGAAAAAAATTATGAAATATACGGATAATCAATCTCACTTTTGTGTATTTGTCTGATAGATTCGATTTCCAATCGTCGCCTCTTGTGCTATTTTTATTCCGGAGAAAAAAATCATTCCGATATTCGCAATCAATCATCCGCTGATCTATTCGTTCATTCCGAGCATCGATTTGAATATATATATATATCCATCTTTATATATAGTTTTATATAAATAAATATCGATTAATAGTGTAATTATATGTTTGTATGCATGTTTTATGTATACACACACACACACACACACACACACACATACACACACACACACATGCATATACATGAATCTACACATATATACATTTTATATATATACATATTCAGAGAAACAGACAGACGGAGATAGAGACAGACAAGCAAAGAGACAGACAGAGATTGATATCTTATCAGTTTGAAGAAGTGTTACCTCCAATTATTTTAACGATGTCGAAGTTAGACATTACAATGTACTGCATCGCAAAGGCCAAGAATAGTCTTGTGATATTCGGTAATAATCGGGATCTACATTTTCCATGCGCGTCTCGCTCGAAGACTTGCCGTTGTGTGTCTCTTCCACATTTCCCACCGGTCAGTGATGTCTAAAGACATGGGCAAACTGGGCAGTTACCAGGAAGTCTCAGATCTATGAGCAAAGTTAATAGGTGTCTTTCTCGAGTTATGCCGACTTATAAGGACCGTTTTCCCGGTTTCCGTTGCGGTTTCCCACTTGGACGGAACGCAGGGTTACTCATTTTTTTCCAACTGACTGAACTGGAGCAACATAAAATGAAGTGTTTTGCTCAAGAACACAATGCGTCGCCCAGTCCAGAAATCAAAACCACAGTCTTACGATCATGAGTCCAACATTCTAACCACAAAACCACACACCTTCAAATGGATCTATGGACACCAATTCTAATCTATGTAAGTTGTGGGTAGCGTACAATGGAGCCCAGTACAATAATTCACCCCGAACCCTATAATACTGTAAAGAGGGCTCTCCCACTATGACTCAAAAGTGGAAACAAACTAAATCTCAAGGACGTCCGCATCAATGTCCGCGTCAGTAACTTTTATATAACAGTTTACCGTATAATGAGGCACCATCTACGGGCAAGATTGACTTACTAGTGTCCATTGTTCTTAGCATTTAAGACCAAGCACACACTTCTATCTATACGTTCTACCTTATCAACGGAAATTACATTGCACCACACAATGGCCTGAACTTTTCCAACTGCTTCTTTGAAAGCACGTAAAAACCCCTTTCGGACTTCCATAAAACAAAGAGTTATCGCTGAAACGTCTTTGCTCATAAGTTTTGTCTGATGGTTGCTGGCTGGGGGCTAAATAATAACAATGAGCTTCACATTCTCAGGCACAAAAGAGAAACGAAGGCCACAAAAAGAGAAGGAAAGGGGGTCGTTGTAGTCGAAACACCCTAGATATGTTTGAAAATAGCAGTTCAGGATGAGTGTACGTGTGTGTGTGTGTGTGTGTGTATTTATGTATGCATGTATGTATGTATGTGGATATATACATTATATATAGACACACAGATGTGCATATACATACATATATATAGAGAGAGATACATACATACATACATACATACATACATACACACATACATACATACATACATACATACATACATACATACATACATACATACATACATACATATATAGCCACATCGTATTCGGACTAAATTTGACAGTTTGCATAAAAGGAAAAAAAGCACATCCCGTCCAAAAATGTAAATGGAGATAACAGTTTGCTCAAAGAAGCCTCCCTCAACTTCCACCACGGCCTCAAGTCGGCTCCGGAACCTGGTGTAAGCGTTCTTCTTTGATCTTGGCCACCAGCTCGGTCTTGGTGTTGCAGAGAGAAATTGATATCTAACTCAACTGCGCCCCACATATAGTAATCCACGGGAATACATTCGGGGGAAATAGAGGTCTGGAAATTGGGGCTGATGAAATCATAGCATTTCTCGACAATCACTTTTGACCCTTTCAGGAGGTATGGCAAAGAGCCGAATCCTACTGTCACACATATGTCCTTCAAGCAGCAATCTTTTTCAACCCCACATATAGTAATCCACGGGAATACATTCGGGAGAAATAGGGGTCTGGAAATTGGGGCTGATTAAATCATAGCATTTCTCGACAATCACTTTTGACCCTTTCAGGAGGTATGGCAAAGAGCCGAATCCTACTGTCACACATATGTCCTTCAAGCAGCAATCTTTTTCAACCAGAGATTGACCACGGTCTCCAGCAGCTTCATATAGCCGTCTGAACGGAGTCCTAGGCGTCGTTCAAACTTGTGGGGCGGCATGACATTACCCTCACTGAAGACATCCAAAGACATCATTCTCTGTGGGAACTTGGTCTTCATGATATCCATGTCACGTCTTAGAGTCTTTACAGCGTTCAGAGAGCATTGGATATCAGTCATGATGTCGGCATTTTGACACCCGATTCGAATCCTCATGATGCAGGTAACTCTTTTCTAGTATTCACATTCCTTCCATCCTTCTGTGTCAGTTAACTTTTTTACAGATACATCTTTAATCTTTATACTCTCCGACGCAGTTGACTATTCACCAATGCATCAAGCTGTCTCTAAGAAAAAGGAGACACAAAAAACGTCAAATTTAGCCCAAACACCATATATGTGCGTGTGTATTGTGTGTGTGCGTATAATATATATATATATATATATACACACACACATACATACATAAATGTATGTATATATGAGTGTATATATATATATATATATATATATATATATATATATATAGAAAATAGTAAAAAGTGAAAAAACTACAGAAGGCTTGTTTTAAAAGGTTAAAAAATATATATTTGAGTCATTATGTCAGAAGAATGTTATAAACTTTTTTCATACAGTGACATAGTTTTTGAAGAAATTACCGGTTTCGTGTTTAACTTTTCAAATTTCTCAAAACATTGTTATGATTTAGTTAAGAAGTGTAAAGAAGAGTTCCAGGTAAGAGGAGGTAATAAGGGATTTCTTCCGGTGTAAGGAAGATAATCACTTTATATTTCTTGCCTTTTTTAATGGGGTGAGTTTCTCTGTATAAGAATGTTAGAGTGGTTAAGTTTGGGCTTATATTTTTCAATGAAGAATGTTTCCTTGCTTAGTCTAATTTGTGTTGGTATTCCAATAGCACATTGATAAAATAGAAAGATTAAAAATTGTGGTAGTAGTTGCTTTGCGCATTTCTCAATATGCTCACTAAAGGGTATCATTCTGTATTCTGCGAATGCAATCTGTTATCGATGCAGTGTGCATCTACGTCTGAGTGATAGTCCCGTGGACCCTACGTAGTTTTGGTGACAGCCCGAGCATCTTATGACATAAATTATGTTTTCAGAGGCACAAGTAAAATTAGATTTGATCTTGAATTTTTGTTCCTCTTTGAAGAGGAATTCTGATATATATATATATATATATATATAACTGTTCTTTCTAGCATGTTGAATCCCATGAGTGGATTCCTTATGTGTTTAAATGTACACTGTATTTTATGACTAATACATAGTCTTTGG
Source organism: Octopus sinensis (assembly GCF_006345805.1). Taxonomy (NCBI): domain Eukaryota; kingdom Metazoa; phylum Mollusca; class Cephalopoda; order Octopoda; family Octopodidae; genus Octopus; species Octopus sinensis. The sequence continues at coordinate 57,521,358 of NC_043005.1, read as the reverse complement.
ACTAAATTTTTACACACTACGCCACTGGAAATGAAAATTTCTATTAATTTCCATTCCCTTCGATATGATTAAGTATTGTAAGATTTTAGATAATTTTCGATTTTTAAAAGTTGGCATATTTTTATTGCCGGCGAAGGACTGCGTCTGCGCAGTTAGATTTTGAAAAGATTAGGATGTATAAACAAGGGGCACATAGTTGATCGCCTTGTGTTTTTTATACTTAATCTAAGGTGTACCTGTTGAAAACGATTTCACCTTGCGAGTAAAAGTTATTTACTTGCTAAACTAAAATCAGAAACCAATTGGTCCAGCAAATTAGATAGTAAAATGTTTTTATTTTTTCATTTCGTTCTTGTCGAACTTTATCCCCAATTTTGTGGTTATAGAACCTAGCTGTTCTTTCTAGCATGTTGAATCCCATGAGTGGATTCCTTGTGTTTAAATGTACACTGTTAGTTTTTGGACTAAATTTTTACATGCTACGCCACTGGAAATGAAAATTTCTATTAATTTCCATTTCCCTTTGATATGATTAAATATATATATATATATATATATATATATATATATATATACTAGCTTCCGGTGACCCGCTCTACGCGCGGGTAAGAGTGTGGTTGTTACTTTCTGTTTTTTATCACCATATTCTCTCTCTTTGTTTTTCTCTCCTTTCTCTCTCCCTTTCCCACTCTTTTAGTCTTCCTTTCCCTCGGACTCTCACTCGCTTTCTCTTACTCTCTATCTTTCTCTATCTATCTCTCTCTCCCACTTATAAACAAAAAAAGATCTTGAGTAAGTTGAGAAATATTTTGAAAGATCAATCATAAATATCAGGCAGTGACAACGGAAAGGTCTGCTTCAAGGCAGACAACAAAACACTAACATTTAAAAGCTTGCGAGCTGAATAAAAAAAAAAAAAATATTGGAAACCAAAGTTTGAAGGGATAGAATCTGAGGATAGTGGTGTCACCATGGCTGGCATTTCTTAACGACGGACAGCAACGTAGTGGCAGTTTAACGGCTGGCGTAAAATTTTGAACTTGATGTAAAAGAAAATTCCTAAACACCAAGCTTTGAAGTGATTCTTTCTCACAACGGTAGACTTACCATGGCAAGCATTCAAAACTTCTTCATCATGGACGGCAACACATTGACGATTTAAAGGCTGGCGCAAATTTTTTAGCTTCATGTAACAGAGAATTCCTAAACACCCGCTCCTGTAAATTTTAATCCCCTTCAAGCCCCATTTAGACCTCTTTTCACATTTTGGTTAATATAACCTGATTTCATTCGGGTCAACTCGGGCCACATTTTATAAGATGAGGAATTTTATCCTAGAGGTCACACCTTCCATTTGAGGAAAAAAATAGTTGCCATGCAAACTCACCAGCACTTTTAACATAGGCGTGCATATTTTCAGCAAACAACCGACCACATAATGCACACATTATATATATATACGCATTATATATATATATATATGTGTGTGTGTGTACGCATTATATATACAAATGTATACAAATTATATTATATATATATAAATTAGAGATAAAACCACTATTAGGCAAATTAAACAGTGAAAAACATAGCCCAAAACATAAAAATAAAAATATAATGTACAAAATATATAAAATATAAAATTAAAAAATTTAAATTATTTAAATTTAAAATTAAAATTATTAATTTATATTTATAATTTTTTTAAAATATATATAACTATCAAAAAGTATTAAAAAGTTTAATATACATAAATACAGATATATACACTTTGTATATATAGATTATATATATATATATTTATATATAGAACACACACACACACATATATAAATTAACCCAATAAATATCTGATTCATAATATTTGTTCTCATGATTGTGTGGTGATGGTGGTGGTGGCGATGATAATTCTCTCTATGAATGCAGACAGACGTAGAGAGAAAGTGTGTGTGAAAGCGCTGTCGAAGGCGGGGAGGGGGAGATTGAGGACGCTGTGAAACGACGTTATAAAGAGAAAGTGAATGTAAGGGAAGTAGACGCTGTGAAACGACGTTATATATACAATGTGATGGGAAGGGAGGAAAGAGAATGAGTGATGGAGGAAGACATATACATAAAAGAATGAGAGTAGACTTGTCAAAGTGCGTTTTTGGCCCTAGCAACGACACCTTTTAAAATGGGGGTTTCTAACCTAGCCCACTCGCATCCTCACCTCATTTTACGTGTCCCTGTAAATTTTGGAGTCAATCCGACGGGATCTAGTGGCCTTTAACCCGTTCTCAATGCCAAAACCAGACAGACAAACTTTTCGCATTTCAGAATTATAATATAGAGAAGATATGTATGTATGTATGTATAATATAATATAATATAATGTGATATAATATAATATAATATATATAATATAATATAATATAATATATATATATATATATATATATATATATATATATATATATATATATATATATATATAATAATAATAATAAATATTAGGGAATAAATCTAAATTTACAGGGAAAAATCAGATTTATGATTGAATCCAATTTTATAGTAAAATATAATATAATATTAATTAGAGACAAAACCACTATTATGCAAATCAAACAAAGAAAGACTTAATCCAATACATAAAAAATTTTATATAAATTAAATATAATTAAGATTAATTAATCTTAATTATATTTAATTTATATAAAAATTTTTATGTATTGGATTAAGTCTTTCTTTGTTTGATTTGCATAATAGTGGTTTTGTCTCTAATTAATATTGTATATATATATATATAATATAATATAATATATATACATACACACATACATATATTATATATATATATATATATATATATATATATATATATATAATATATATATATATATATATATATATATATATATATATATTATATATATATATATACATACAGGCGCAGGAGTGGATGTGTGGTAAGTAGCTTGCTAACCAACCACATGGTTCCGTGTTCAGTCCCACTGCGTGGCATCTTGGTCTAGTGTCTTCTGCTATAGCCCCGGGCCGACCAATGCCTTGTGTGTGGATTTGGTAGACGGAAACTGAAAAAGCCTGTCGTATATATGTATATATATATATGTGTGTGTGTATATATATGTTTGTGTGTCTGTGTATGACCCCCTAGCATTGCTTGACAACCGATGATGGTGTGTTTACGTCCCCGTCACTTAGCGGTTCGGCAAAAGAGACCGATAGAATAAGTACTGGGCTTACAAAGAATAAGTCCCGGGGTCGATTTGCTCGACTAAAGGCGGTGATCCAGCATGGCCGCAGTCAAATGACTGAAACAAGTAAAAGAGTAAGAGAGTAAAGAGTAATATATATATATATATATATATATATATATATATATATATATATATATATCCACTCAGTCGAAGTCGACTCTCGGTTACTCGATGGATCAGTGTCCTCCAGTCAGTTCTATCCTGGGCCGCTCCTTTCAGATTAGCTATGTCCATTCCGGTATTACTCTTGATGGTGTCAAGCCAGCGGGTTCTTGGTCGGCCTCTTCCTCTCTTGCCACTGACCATTCCGAGCATGTCTTTCTCCAGGGATTTTCTCCGCATAACATGACCAAAATATGCCAATCTATGCTTGGTGATCCTAGCTTCTAGCGACATTTTCGGCCTGATCTTATATTTATCGAATGGTAGTTTTTTTAAATTTCACATTTTATATCTCTGAGGAGCAGAAATGTTGTCTATAACTGCTTATTAATATAGGATACCATTATAAGGATAACCCTTCTGCGAAACAATCGTAAGACGCTTTAAAAACTTAATTCGAAACTTTTTAACTGTCATATTTATTATTATATATTTATGCTTATATATATTTACATATATTTATATATATTCATATTTTTAATACAACGATTATTCTATACACGCATATATCTTCCTGAAGAATTTTCTGATATTGATTTCCTGGTATTATTAACAAAATATTATATAGTACATATATTATATATATATGTATGTAAATATATATATATACATCATATTTATATGATATATATAATATATATATATGATATATACTCTTTTTACTCTTTTAGTTGTTTCAGTCATTTTGACTGCGGCCATGCTGGAGCACCGCCTTTAGTCGAGCAAATCGACCCCGGGACTTATTCTTTGTAAGCCCAGTACTTATTCTATCGGTCTGTTTTGCCGAACCGCTAAGTTACGGAGACGTAAACACACCAGAATCGGTTGTCAAGCAATGCTAGAGGGACAAACACAGACACACAAACATATAGACACACATACATATATATATATATATATACATATATACGACAGGCTTCTTTCAGTTTCCGTCTACCAAATCCACTCACAAGGCTATAGCAGAAGACACTTGCCCAAGATGCCACGCAGTGGGACAGAACCCGGAACCATGTGGTTGGTTAGCAAGCTACTTACCACACAGCCACTCCTGCGCCTATATCTTATAGCTACATTTTTATGTAAGCATGATTTATATTTAATTTATATTTATATTTAATTTATATTTAATTTACATGTCATTTTATTGAAAAATCTCTTTTATATTTACATTTCTACTTCCTCCACTACTTCTGTTTCCTACAAGATCCTACTTTCTTTTATTTAGTTCTTCACATTTACTTCTTTCTTGTGTATTTCATCTAAACACCGTAATTAATTCAAATTTCTGGAAATTTCTAATATTTACGGACGTAACCAAACAGCTTTTGGTAAACGGTGGCGGAACAGACATAGACATAAACACACATACTTTTCTGTACTTCGCAGCTATTGCACAAATCGTTAGGCTCGCTTACTCAGTATTAACTGCAAAAATAAGCTCAAATCTTTTTGTAATATGCTATACTTTCTGTCTCACTTTTAAATTGTATATATTATCATCATTTTATTTTAACGTCTACTTGTTTCAAAGCTTACGAGGGACGTTCAATAAGTAATGCCTCTGACCCACTTGCAATTGTTTGATCTAGCTGAAATTGATTGCATGTGCAATCATTTATATCTCTATAGAGTAAGTGGTAAATTACAGCTCTGAACTAATTGTGGTTTCTGATTTACAGGTGTTTGAACCGAGTCAAGTGTGAAATGGAGCCTGTTGAGTGTCGAGCAGTGATCCGGTTTTTGTATTTGAAAGGACGCACACCACGGGAGACTTTTGATGAAATGAAAGTAACTTATGGTGATGATGCCCCATCATATGACCTTGTAAAACGCTGGCATCGTGAATTCAAACATGGTCGGAACTCTGTGGAAACAGCTCCCAGATCTGGTCGCTCCCTTCTGCCATTGATGAGGCATCTGTCCGTCAAGTTGAGGCTGCCATTTTGGAAGGTCAACGCATAACCTATCGCCAAATAGCCCATAAGGTCAAGATTAGTACCGGGTCTGTGGAAACTATCATTCATGACCATTTGCGTATGCAAAAGGTGTCTGCCAGATGCATTTCCAGGTTGCTCACGCCTTTCCAGAAGCAAGAACGCGTTGAGTGCTCGAGGATGAATTTGGAGATGTGCCAAGAAGATGAGTCAAAATTTTTCAAAAGACTGATCACACAGGATAAAACCTGGGTCCATCACTATGATCCATAGACCAAAGCCCAGTCAATGCAGTGAAAGCACCGTGACTCACCTCCTCCAACGAAGGCAAGGGTGCAGCCCTCCGCTGGTAAGGTCATGCTCACAGTCTTCTGGGACCAGGACGGAGTAGTGATGACAGATTTCCTGGCAAAGGGTACCACAATTACAGGAGCCTATTATGCTTCACTTTTGAGGAAATTAAGAGAATCTATCAAAATCAAGAGGCGGGGCAAGATCAGCAAAAGCATCCTCCTCCTGCAGGACAACGCTCCGGTCCACAACTCGCGTGTCGCCAGATCAGAAGCACAGGCGTGCGGCTATGAACTCCTCCCCCATCCCCCCTACTCTCCTGACCTTGCACCCTCTGATTTTCACCTCTTCCCAGCCATGAAGTTGTTTTTGAAAAGAAAGCGTTTCCCAGATGATGCAGCCTTGATTTCTAAAGTCATGTCGTGGTTGGAGGACCAAGCTGGGGTCTTCTACAAAAACGGTCTCCAGAGCTGCATCAAACAATAGGAGAAATGCGTAACTCTGGGTGGTTCCTATGTAGAAAAAGACTAATAAATGTGTCAAGTTTCGTTGCTCTACTTCTATGGGAAGGGGGTCAGGGGCATTACTTATTGAACGCCCCTCGTATATATATGTATGTATGTATGTATGTATGTATGTTTGTATGTATGTATGTATGTATATATTTATCTATGTATTATGTATTTATGTGTGTATATATGTGTGCGTGTGTGTGTGTAGTTATATTACTTCTGTCCATAGCACACGTATATAACTTATAGAAAAGTTCTCACAGCTATTCACAAGAATGCAACAGTGTCTTACCTAACAAGTCTACAATCACTTCAACTGGGCGTGTTTCTGTGAAAAATATAATTGATACAGATGACTTCTCTGAATTTATTAGACTTGTGTTGGTGCGAGTCTAGTAAAAGTGAGATTTATATTACGTGTAAACCTCACGCCGAAGTAGATTTGTTTGTTTCTTTCAGTATATTTACCTTTTACCTTTTGTTTCATTCACCGCTGCGGTGGAGGCGGTAGTGGTGGTAGAGGTGGCAGTGACGGAGACGGCAGCGATGGAGACGGCAGAGAAGGCAAGCAGCGGCGGCAGTAATGAAGGTGGCGGCGAAGGCAAGCAGCGGCGAAGGCGGTGCGGCGGCGAAGGCGGTGCGGCGGCGAAGGCGGTGCGGCGGCGAAGGCGGTGCGGCGGCGAAGGCGGTGCGGCGGCGAAGGCGGTGCGGCGGCGAAGGCGGTGCGGCGGCGAAGGCGGTGCGGCGGCGAAGGCGGCACGACGGTTGTAGCGGCACGGCGGCGGTAGCGGCACGGCGGCGGTAGCGGCACGGCGGCGGTAGCGGCACGGCGGCGGTAGCGGCACGGCGGCGGTAGCGGCACGGCAGCAGCGACACGGACAGTGGAGGCGGTGCTGGTCATCCTCATAATTTAACATCGGTTTTCCAAGCTAGTGTTTAATTGACTTCTTCATAATAGAAATAATAATGGTTTCAAATTTTGCCACTAGGACAGTAATTTGGGGGATGGCGATGAGTCGATCACATCGACTGCCAGTGTTCAACTGGTACTTATTTTATCGACCCCGAAAGGATGAAAGGTGAAGTCGACCCTGATACAGTACCAGACAGTGGCTCTCGTGGCTTCTGATCTTAACTGATTGGAAGTGTCATCATGTACATTGTTTTGTCTTGGTATAAAAGATGGGCTACAGCAAATATTCTGCTCAATACCACAGATTTGCTTGTCAGTTGTTTGACTTTAACCAGTTGAGCACGTCCTTTAGTGGCTGACGGTATGTGCTTCTCTGACCATGAGCAGAAGTAGTGGGGGAGCATCATAGCCATGTGTTGAGAGGAATTCTTTGGGGTTTGAATAATTCACTTCTGAAAACATGGGTCTTTCGTTCAACATACTTAAACAATCCTTATTCAGGGACAGTTTGAGCGGGATGAGCTACTCGACCAGAAGAAAATTCTAACTGGACTCCACCTGTAAGGTTATGTGCTGTTTATCTTGATATGAGATCACCATGTTGCGCACATATGGTTGTGATGCATGTGTCTAGTGTACCCTTATCAGACGGGTAGTCCTGATGGGTATACTGGGCTTCGTATATTTTACCCCAGTGTCACTTTGATGGCATGTATTGCTCTCTCACTCAATAATAATAATAATAATAATAATAATAATAATAATAATAATAATAATAATAATAGTGATTTGCCTGGAGACAAAGACACACATGCGACAGCGTTTACATCCTGCTGACGGAATATGTACAATTCCATTACTTCTACAACCACCGCCGCCATCACCATCCTACTGGAAATATCTCGGAGGCAATGCTAATTGGAGACTGAATGATGGTCCGTCTTTCGTCTTCCTGTCTCTGTATCTGTCTCTCTCTCTCTCTCTCTCTCCCTCTCTCTCTCTCTCTCTCTCTCTCTCTCTCTCTCTCTCTCTCTCTCTCTGGCTGTCAATTCAATATCTGCCTCTTTCTACGATGCTACATGAATTCTGTCGGCCTGCCATTTGACACCTTCTAGGCAGTAGGTCATGACATGAACTAATTTAAAATTTCCCACAACAATTCCTCACCTGGGACCTCTGATCCTTACCCAAGGAACCAGACAACTGGTTAACTCTGTGCGCTTGTAGCACGGCCCTGGATACCAACCATGGAAATGTCCCATAGAACCGTGTCGTTCGAAGAACGCGTTCATCAGTGACCTTAGGTTCTGACACTGAGCTCGAAAAGTCTTTAAATCAGGACCAACCACCACAAGAACCTGTAGCAAATCAAACCAGGGATATTGCCGAAACTGATGCTCAGGATCAACTACCAAACCTATCTCAAAGAAATAGAAATACAAGGTAGAAATGGACTAAGGAGGAATATATCTTACATATAGGGAGAATTCATGAAAAAAACAAAAGACGAAGACAGGTGGTGTAGAAAACAAACAGATGTATTAGTATAACGCTCAGGAATTGAAAAAGTCTTTTATATTTCGAGCCTACGCTCTTCCACAGAAAGGAACACAGAAATAAACAAGGAGAGAGAAAAATGTGTGTAGTGGCTACCGATCTATCATGGTGACATACATGCTTATTATTATTCAACATTAAACCCAGAAACATCAACCACACAGAAAGATATCTACACTATCTGGAAGTGCAAAAATCTGCATAGCAGACTGTACATGGACTGTAATAAACTAGGAGCTGTGAGACGTAATATCCTTAAAAATAAAAGACTGACAGCAAAATTGATAAAATAGTCAGATCAGTCAAAAGTCAGCCCAGTATAACACACACTCACACCCACAGGCAAAAAGCTCTGGAATCATTAACACAAACCAGCAAACTGGGTACACAGAACCCTATGAAGGTGGACCATCAGCTGATACTAAAAATACTATAAATGATCACATCAGCAATGAACTGTTAGATGGAATACTAGAATAATATCTAATACTACTATATCGACCTTTCCACGAAAGAGCGTCACTTCCCCAAATTATTAATACTAATAAGAAGAGACAAATAATCAAAGAAGTTGATTAAGCACTTGGCAAGCTGTTAAGACAACTCCTTGAGAATAGTAGGGAAAATGCCCTCGAAGTGATTGATCAACTCATTGATTCAGCTGCTGCTTGTGTTGCAACTCAGAAATTCGGTATTAAAATTAGAGATAGACAAAAATAGTGCAATGTACACAAACAGCCTGCGTGGATGGAAAAAATAAACCGGCAAATAATCCGACTAAGAGCAGATCTATCTTTTCTACTTGAAGCAAGCAAAGGTAAAAATAATAAATCCAACAAACAATAAACATAATTGCTAAACATGACCTTTACAGGAAAAGAAAGGATACACAGATTGAAATCCTCCTCAAACAAAAACTACAATTAAGAACCAAACGACTGGCAAGATACAAAAAACCCTCAGCATTCCACAGACAAAACATAACTATTCAAGGAGAACACAAAAAAGTCTACAGGGAACTGGGGAAAATACCATTACTGTGAAAACACCTCCTCCCCAGCAGCAAACTAAAGATTTTTGAAAAGACATCTGGAGTAATCCAAAGAAGTTTAATCAGAGTGCACATTGGGTCAGGGATATTGAAGAGGCCAATGCCCACCTCAAGAATGGCAGGATATAACAACTGAAGAAGTAAAAGCGGCGCTCGCCAAGTCAAAGAGATGGAAATCCCCAGGTATAGATAAGATTCAAAATTTTTGGCTAAACTCTCTAATGAACACCCACCACAACTTAGCCGTAATCATGAATTCGTGGAGAACCACCCTCATTTTAAACCATACACAATAATATATCACCTCACCAGATATCAATATCGGCTGTGGTATCTTTCAATGCGACTTATCATCACCATTACTATTCTACCTCGCTCTGTCACCTTTATCAACGCAACTGAATAATGCTAAAAGAGGGTATAAGATCTTTGACCAGAAAATTAGTCATCTACTCTATATGGATGATCTAAAATTGTTTGCTAAAAACGACAAAGAATTAGAAGAGCTCCTGAATATTGTCAAAGAATTCAACTCTGATATGGAATTCGGACTTGATAAATGTGCAAAGGCTACTTTCAAGGCAGGGAAGTTCATAAAGGAAGAAAACATAGACCAATCCGAAATATACAAATATCTGGGAACCAATGAAGGTGATGGTATCCAGCACTCTAAAATGAAAAAGAAAATACGCAAGGAATGCTACCAAAGGGTAAGAACGGTCCTATACTCAGAACTGAACGCTGCTAACAGAATTAATGCGATCAATTCTTTGGCCATACCAGTAACCACATATAGCTTCGGTATTATTAAGTGGAGTCTCACTGACATACAGAATATAGATGGAAAGATACGTAAAATCTTTACAAGGTACCGAATGCACTATCCAAAATCAGATGTAGACAGGATTTATCTCCCAAGAAAAATAAGTGGAAGAAACCTGATACAGTTCGAACAATCCATCAAATTATCAAAAGTGAGCCTTGAAACGTACTTTACTACAAGTGACGTGCTCTTACGAACTGCACAAAAACATGAAGATTCCAAGCAAGCTTCAGTCATAAAGCTTAGTCGGAAATTTTTTAATCTCTTGGCCTACAAAATAACAATAAAAATGACCAAAGACACCCAAATACTGACAGACCTACTATTGCTTCTCCTGATTTAGAAATTAACAATCAGTAAAACCAAAGAGATCCAAACAGTGATAAACCTATCATTGGTAAAAAAAAACGCGAAACAAAAATCGAAGAAGTTGTATGAATAATGTCGAAGACAACTGGAAAGGTAAACTTTTGCATGGTAAATACCCTAACCGCCTGTCCAAGCCAGATATTGACCAAAATCTAACACACCAATGGCTACAAGGGACAAGTCTGAAAGGGGAAACAGATCTGGTCACTTTCACCGATTGTCCTCATTCAAATGCTTCAAAACGTTACAGTAGAACACTTGATTGATGGTCTGGCTCTGGGGAACGAATTCTCAATGCACAATACCATATTTCCGAAGGATGACGCTCGTGATAGGTCTTCCAGATCGCCAATCGTCTTCTAGTAATACTCTTTCGTTTTTGAAGCACCCATGCCGCTTGGAATATTGCGTACGACCAATTGCCTCGTCGCCGTAAGCTTGCCGAAGCATGCCCAATGCCTAGGTTGTAGACTTCCCAAGATTAACGTAAAATTTCGAGTTGGCTCATTGTTCTTGTCCATGACAAAAATCGCAGACTACAGCATACAAGTGATCACAAAAATACAAACTTCACAACTTGTGAAGTGAACACAGCGCTGCCACTAGGCACACTGCCTCATGAAGGCTACCGCTAACTCTCACTGTGCATGCAACCATGTGCTACCATCTGTTGGCGCGCTACAGAACAAGTGCAGGAACTTATTGATACCTCCTCGTATGTGTATGTGTGTGCACGCGCGCGTATGGAGCTGGAGCAAAAGTTATAGGCAGATACGGACAATGTAAAATCTTCATTAATATATGTAAGAAGAGACCCTGTCGTCAAACTGGTTGGTCTATCACGACAGAAGTTAAATTCAATGAACCGTTGACGCACAACATTTTGTTATGCACCGGTTGAATCCGGTAAGAACAAGGTAGATGATCGCTATAAAGGCTCGTAACCTTATCGTTAGACAACAACGCTTTTAATTATGAAGGCTTGAGTTCGATTCCTGGCGTAGGAGGTGAGTTGTGTCCAGGTGTATAGTACCTTAATTAAATATATTTGCGTGCGAGAAGGCGGCGAGCTGGCAGAGTTATTAGCGCGCCGGGCGAAATGCTTAGCGGTATTTCGTCTGTCGTTACGTTCTGAGTTCAAATTCCGTCGAGGTCGACTTTGCCTTTCATCCTTTCGGGGTCAATAAATTAAGTACCAGTTTCGCACTGGGGTCGATGTAATCGACTTAATCCCTTTGTCTGTCCTTGTTTGTCCTCTCTGTGTTTAGCCCTTTGTGGGCAATAAAGAAATATATATTTGCGTGCGAGCGTATGTGTGTGTGTGTGTGTGTGTGTGTGTGTGTGTGTGTGTGTGGTGTGTGTGTGTGTGTTGTTGTGTGTGTGTGTGTGTGTGTGTGTGTGTCTGCCATCGCTTGACAACCGATGGCTAAGTAAGTATAAGCTGATTATTGCACATAAATTTTAACAACAAAACCTTATATGGACCCACACGGGTCATTATAAACCCCGGTTGAGAACCCCTGAATTAGATGAATTGCGAGGACCATTAAGAATTAAGTACTTCCACCAGCAATACAATAACATTGATAGATACATGGAGATAACGAAATGAGAAAGAAAGCGCCAGAGAAAGACAGAGAGAGAGAGAGCGAAGACAAACATGTGCATGTGAATGTTCACACATAGCAGCGATCAATTGGGTTAAATAAATATGCAAGAGAGCATGTACTCCTGTAAACAGAGAGAGAGAGAGAGAGGGAGGGAGAGAGAGAGAGTGAAACAGACAGGCAGACAGGTAGGCAAACAGACAGGCAGGCAGACAGACGGACATATAGATACGGAGACAGATACAAAGACACCGTCAGGCAATAAGACAGACAGACAGACAGACAGACAGATAGATGGGTAGATAGATAGATGGGTAGATAGATAGATAGATAGATAGATAGATAGATAGATAGATAGATAGATAGATAGATAAATAGATAGATAGATAGATAGATAGATAGATAGATAGATAGATAGATAGATAGATAGATAGATTGATTGATAAATAGATAGATAGATAGATAGATAGTAGATAGATAGATAGATAGATAGATAGATAAATAGATAGATAGATAGATAGATAGATAGATAGATAGATAGATAGATAGATAGATAGATAGATAGATAGATAGATAGATAGAAAGAAAGAAGGAAAGATAGATAGATGAATAGGTAGGTAGGTAGGTAGGTAGGTAGGTAGGTAGACAATAAAAAAATGATAGTCCAGTAAAGACAAATAGACACAGAGGACAAAGAAAGAAAGAAAGAGAAAGAAGAAAGAAAGAAAGAAAGAAAGAAAGAAAGAAAGAAAGAAAGAAAGAAAGAAAGAAAGAAAGAAAGAAAGTAAGAAAGTAAGAAAGAAAGAGAGAATATGGAAGGACAGAGAATCTGAGACAGTAAAGTGTGAAAAACAATGAACGAAAGAAAGAAAATAAATAAAGAAAGAAAGAAAGAAAGAAAGAAAGAAAGAAAGAAAGAAAGGAGGGTCAGACGAACAAGAAAACAAAGAAAATAAGAATATGAGAAGAGAAACGAAAATGAAAAAGTAAAAAATTTAATCACTGTAAAAGATTGCATTTTAATCTGAAAGAACAACAAACGTGATGCTAATATTATAATTATGTCTGACGTCTTGACCATACTTGAGTCTGTATTATGGCTACGTCATATTGGAGTGTTGCCCACCACTCAAATATTATTTTGAGTGACTTGTACAGCCCATATTGCGTCTTCGTTATATTGGAGTGTTGTCTACCACAAGTATAACTGAGTGACTTGTACGCCATAATGGAGTCTATATGGTGTTTACTTGATAATGGAATGTTGCCCACCATACACACACACACGCGGGCTCGTGCATGCATGCACACACATACACACACATACGCATACACACACATACGCGCGCACACACAAACATACACACTCACTCGCACACACACACACTCACACACGACTGTCTAAATGAGTGGAGGTTGATACTTCATGATAAAGTGATGAACATTTAAACACACCGCAGTAAACTGCGCGCGTGCACCTGTGTGTGCACACAGATAGACAGACAGAAACACATACACATACACACACACACATACTCACACACACTCACACACACACTCACACACACACGCACACATACACTCATACAGATACACACTCACAATCTAATACGGTCCTTCAAACTCACGCACTCTCATACACGTATACACACGCACCTCCACATCTAGTTAATCAAGAAAATATCGAAGAATCCATTATGGGTCACTTCATCTGTTAGAAATAGCAGCCAATTTTCACTCAACCATATTAGAAATACAACCAAAATTCCACAACTGAAACAACTTGTAATTATCTACTGTGAACATTGCAAGATCAGACAGGTATACAATGAGGCCCTACATGGTCTCTCGACCAGCTAGAAATAACAGTCAGATCTCTCTGAGCTCACCCCGTCCCCACCCATTTCAAAAAAGAAGGATGCGATAGAGATATAGGAAAAGACGTGATGGCTACGGTTGGAACTCTTTTGACAATAGGTCTTCTTAATCAGGACAAGAACGCAATGAATAATGTACTCGTAGATGCTCTTAAAGACATGGGATGATGACGATTTGAATGGTTTGATCATAGGTCTGCTTTGTCAGAGCTGACCTGAGGCTAAGCAACATTAGTAACCGATTTATTAAACAGCCAATGAGGGTTGCTTCTTTCTCAAGCTACCAGAAATAACAGCTAAATCTTACTTATTTGACACGCTTCTGTTTTAATGAAGGAGGGACACACTGAATAACGA
>NC_043005.1:57474148-57499148 GCF_006345805.1 Octopus sinensis | reverse complement strand
CCTTTTCATCTAACCCCCCCCCTTTTTCATCTAACCTCCCCCGACTCCCACTTCTCTTCAGTCCTTCATCTTTTCACCCCTACTCTCTTTCCTTCCTCTTCCCTTATTCCCTCTTCTTCTTTCTTCTTCCCTCTTCCCCCTCTCTCTTTCTCTCTGCTCCCTCACTCCCCTTCTCTTCCCCTCCTCCTCTCCTCTCTCCCCCATACATACTCTCTTATCCACACACGCACCTTCAGGTTGGAACGAGGTCACTAGACCCTGTTATCTCCCCTACTATCCCTCTAGCGTCTAATGTCTGACCTCTAACGTTTGACCTCCGATCTCTGACTTCTCCTGAAATCAGAACGCCATGTTGGATCGTTAACCCCTACACGCAATTTTTTTCTCTCTTTGTTTCTTTTCTGTGTATCTTTCTGTCGAAGAGCGTAGACTCGAAACGTAAAAGACTTGTTTTATTTCTATTCCTGAGCGCCATACTAATACATTGTTTGTTTGCACTCCACCTGCCTTCGTCTTTTGTTATTTTCGTAAAACTTCCCGTTTATATATATATATATATAATATATATATATATATATATATATATATAACATATAAATATAATATCCATATACATATACATATACATGTACGTATACATATGCATACAGGTGTGACTATGTGGTAAGATGCTTGTTTGCCAACTACATGGCACCTTAGGCAATTTCTTCTACTATAGCCTCGGGCCGACTAAAGCCTTGTAAGTGGATTTGGTAGACGGAAACTGAAAGAAGCCCGTCGTATATATATATATAATATATATATATATATATATATGTATGTATGTGTGTGTGTGTGTGTGTGTGTTTCTGTGGCTGTTTTTGTCCCCACCACCATCACTTGACAACCAATGTTGGTGTGTTTACGTCTCCGTAACTTAGCGGTTCGACAAAAGAGACCGATTGAATAAGTACTAGGCTCACAAAGAATAAGTCCTGGTGGCGCCCATCCCATATCTAGGAGACGACTTCGTTGGCTCTCAAGGATCTCAAGGATCTTATCTCACTTCGACGGGCTTTTGTAGAATACTGCTAGGTACACACAGCCTTCGCCCGTTGTCTCATTAGATAAACCCAGTAGCAGATTTGTTTAACCGCTGGCAATTCTGATTACTTTACACTCCCAGATTACATGGTTATCAGTATCAGGTTTCAACAAGCCTATGGTATATAATTGGTAATGGCATGACAGTCAGCTCCTCCTAAGTTTTAATTAGCATATAAAGTACAACCAACCTTAGATGCTTTATAAATTATTTCCCCATCCTCGGTTGTTTATTATGTAAAGTAAACCCATCCTACTTTAGCTGTTTAATATATAAAGTACACCACCCCTTGCATGTTTAGCATGTAAAGTACGTCCTACCTTAGATGCTTAATATATTTGTTATTTAATATATAAATTAGGTCGTACTTCAGATGTTTACGATACAAATTACGCCCTAAATTACGAAATAAATTTCGCCGGGCAAAATGCTTAGCGGCATTTCGTCCACCTTTACGTTTTGAGTCCAAATTCCGCCGAGGTTGACTTTGCCTTTAATCATCTTGGGGTCTATGAAATAAGTAGCAGCCGAGCACTGAGGTTGATGTAAACGATTTACCCCCACCACTTTCTCTCTCTCTCTCTCTCTCTCTCTCTCTCTCTCTCTCTCTCTCTCTCTCTCTCAAACTTATTGGCCTTGTGCCAAACTTTGAAACCAGCAGTTGTCTGGTTTCGAGTATATAAAGTACACCCTACTGCATATGTTAGATATATGGAGTACGTTTAGCAAGATTTATATATAAAGTACGCACCACCTTAACTTAGTTCACAGTATAAAGTACACGTTAAGGCGGCGAGCTGGCAGAATCGTTAGCATGCCAAGCAAAATGGTTAGCGGCATTTCGTCCGTCTTCACGTCCTGAGTTCAAATTCTACCGAAGTTGACACTGCTTTTTATCTTTTCGGGGTCCATAAAATAAGTAGCAGTAGAAGACTGGAGTTAATGTAATCGTCCTTGCTCCCTCCCCCGAAATTGCTGGCCTTATGCCATAATTTGAAATCAATAATTACACGTTATATATTAAGGCGGTGAGTTGGCAGAATTGCTTGGACACCAGGCAAAATGCTAGTGACATTTCTCGTCTGTCTTTACGTTCTGAGTTCAAATTCTACCGAGGTCAGCTTTTTCCATCATCGTTTTGGGGTCGATAAAATAAGTACCAATGGAACATTGGGGCCAATATAATCGACATAAACCCTCCCTCGGAATTTCTGGCCTTGTACCAAAACTTGAAATCAGTATAATGTACGTGCCATTTTAACTTAACATATCTCTCTCTCTCTTAAACCCTTTTCAAGCCTAGCCAGGTTCATGGGCCCGGTTACCCGGTTTCTGTGTTCCCCCAGCTGAACGGGACGCCAGTCCATCGCAGCGTTACTCAAGAAACAGAGAGTGAGAGAAAGCTGTGCTGGAGCCTCGTGTTTTCGCTCAATAAACACACACAACGCTTGGTCTGGGAATCGAAACCGCAATCTTCCGACCGCGCGTCCGCTGCCCTAACCACTGTGCCATTGCGCCTCCAAACTTAACATATAAAGAAAGTTAAATGTTATGTACCATACACAGAGAAATGAAGTTTAAAGATTTGACGCATGCATCAAAAATGTTACATAATTTATACCGAAAACGTTCAACATTACGTTTTGTCAAAATAAAGATAATCTATAGATGCAGACATTTTTGTTGATTTATTTAGAAACGATAATTTTTCACAGATTAGTAAATAATTTGAAGTTTTAAATTGTCTCTCTTTTTTTTTTAATCCTTTATCATCTATTTCCTTATTTATGGGGCTTCGTCGTTAATCATTTTTGCCTTATTCTTGCATTTAACTAAATAGTGTGAGTGTAAAACTCTGCGTATGTGTGTGTGTATATGTGTATATACGCTTGTCTGTAAACTTGCTAAATGTGTGTGTGCGTGTGCGTGTGTATGCGTTAATGTGTGTGTGTATGTCTGTGTTTGTGTGTGTGTATGCTTGTCTGTAAACTTGTTAAATGTGTGAGCGTGCGTGTATGTGTGTGTGTACCTATATGGTATTGTCTTGTAAGTTCTAATCAGCATATATCGTGTGTATATGTATATGTATACAAGTGTTAGTAAACGTATTTTATAGTGTTTCTACATCCTGGTAAATTGTTTTGCTAGTTTCCGCTCTAGAAGATCATTTTACAAACATCAGTTTTTGTGTATATGTTTCTCTCTCTCTCTCTCTCTCTTTCTTTCAATCTTTCTCTCACCCCCTCTCTCTCTCTTCTCTCTCTCATTCGCTCACTCACTCACGTCTATAAGCGCGTGTGTGTAAACGCGTGTGTCCGTGTGTATTTCTTCTTCCTTCGTGATTATTGTTTGTATTTCATTTTTAACCAATGTATTTATGTATAACTATGTTTGACCTAAACAGGAAGAAGACCCCATACGAGTGTATAAGACGTACATTTTTAAAATTCTTAAATGTAACAAAAATATTGTCGTGTATCTAATGCGACGGATGCTAAACCGAGCGTACGAGTTTGTGAAAGAACATACTAAATTTGTTATTTACGCATAAAATATTTTTCTTTTTGCATATAAAAAGTAGGGTGTTGTCTTATGCGAGAGTGCGTTTTATACACCGGTGAATACAGTATTTCATTTAAGAATTAATTTGTTTCTTCTTATCTGGAAATATATTTGTATGAAAATCACTAGAATCCAAAAAATCTCTGACGGCCTACGTCAGCAAGAAATCAATTGGATAAAGCTGAAAAATTAAATAAGGAATAGGCAAGAAAGCTAACGTTTCATATAGAGTTTCAGTATGACCATTGAAAGAAAAGAAGTTATTAAGTGAAAATGACAGCTTAAAGGTAAACTTCAAGAGACGCTATTCTAACCACCTTTCTTCTTTCTGGCACATAGACGAATGTAAACATACTAAGTTGGCTATTCACGTATGGGGTTTGAACACCAACTCTAGGCCACATACTCTCAAGTGGAAAATCGTAGAAAAATCTATACTATATATTAATGGATATAAAAAATGCAAGTTCTGCATAACTAAAAGATTTCACATCCTTTTTAGATCGAAGAATTCCACCGCACTGTTGAATTCCAGATCAGAAATTTTCAACAAATGCAAACATATAGACAAGTTTCTTTTGACGAATTGGAGAATACCACCCTCTCCGGATTGAGCCAGTGCTTCGCAGACTGTAGACACCTTCTGTTTATTCTATACCAACTAGCTTTATGGCTTTATGATCAAAGGGAAGATAACTATAATTCTCTTAGAGTTTTTCCTTTCTTTTTCCGTTTTATTTATCTTTCTACTTTTTGCATTCACCTTCCTCTCGCTTTTTTTCTCGTAATTTCTCGTAATTGTCCTGATTTGTAAATATATATAGGCCATATGCTCAGAGACTAAATATTGTTTGGAGACACTATGCGTATTATTAGAACCTGCCTAGACAGCGTCTCCAATACACGAAGCTATTAATAGCTCATAATTATTTATATATACATGTGTGTATATGTATATGCATGTGTGTAAGTATGTAATATATAAGTGTGTATGTACGGACGTATGTATGTATATTGTTATATTTGGCGATGATTTTTTTTTTCTTTTTGCCAATAAGAAAACTCAATCTTGTATTATAAACTAGCTTAAAAGCCGTACTCGGCGCGCACTTTTAAGCTGACTCCTGCGGAGGGCTAATTCTACTGCCGTTCTAAAACTGAAGACAGCTAAATGGTATAACTATAATGCGACTATAATGATTATAAACCCCGGTGGAGTTTGATCAGAGATTAAGGACGAATAAGAATTTAATTCTATAGCGCAATCATTCTACTGTTCCCAGAACCCTGTGCTAAATTTTTTCCTTTTTGGTTTTAAATTACGTCTTGCCACCTTAACCATTTTCACATTAGCATATTGCTGAATCAGCGATTGATTCCAATGGTAAATTCTACAAATACTGACAAGTGGAATTCAGCTTCACCACCAGCGATGGAGTAGCATCAACGATGGGCATTAACTTCATACGAAATATGGGTACTACTCTGATGCCCACCCACGCTTGCGGTGGGGAGGTTGTCTCCCTTATCAGTAAATAGAACTGTGCTTTGTTCGTGACTCCTTTGACTCTTGTTTCTAACAAAGCTGATACTGCCTTACACACTTAGTCACTTTTAGCGACTGTAAAATTTTTCCGTTTTGGTTTTAAATTGCTTCTAGCCACCTTAATTATATATATATATATATATATATATATATATATATACGTGTGTTTATGTGCGTGCGTGTGTGTGTGTGTATAAGCGAGAGAATGTGAGTGTGTGTGTGCATAAACGACAGAGAAAGTGTGGGCGCATGTATATGAATGTATGTGATGTGTGTTTGTGTGTATGTAATATCTTGGAAGCTATAACTTTGTAAATAAGAATATGTATAAGAAATTTCTACTCCACAGACTAAATTTGAGCGTCTCTGAATGTCTGTCTGTTTATCTCTGCCTTTAACCCCTCTCTCTCTCTCTCTCTCTCTCTCTCTCTCTCTCTCTCTCTCTCTTTCTCTCTCTCTTTCTCTCTCTCTCTCAAACTCTCTCTCTATCTCACTCTCTCTCTCTCTCACACTCTCTTTTTATCTCTCTCTCTCTCTATCTCTCTCTCTTTCTCTCTCTCTCTCTCTAAAACTCTCTCTCTATCTCACTCTCTCTCTCTCTCACACTCTCTTTTTATCTCTCTCTCTCTCTCTCTCTCTCTCTTTCTTCCTCTCTGTATATCTATACATATAAATTTGACATGGGCGATTCTTTCTTGTCTTGGGATTCACGCTCAAACGGCTGGGTGCAATTGCGCGAAAAATTACACAGATGTGTAGAATGATCCGGTAGTGTTACTGAGCTTTGTATTTTTTCATAGCTCCCATGGTTACCGTGATAATCTACTATAATAATACTCTTGTCTTTATGAATGAGAAAGGAAGGAGTGATAAATGTATAAGGATGGAAGGGGTGATGTCATATTTTTTCATACCTTCTATGGTTACCTAGATAATCTACTATAATAATAAGGAAGGGGTTATGTCATAATTGGTAGTGGGATGATGAAAATTGTACACAGAAAAAAATAAATCAAACAGCGTTTAAACTCTTTGTGAATATATGTGTGTGTATGAAAAAGGGGAGTATGTGAATGTGTGTGTGTGTGCGTGTGCGCGCGCAATGGAAGTGGGATGGTTCGTCTTTGTGCGCTTAGTATTTGGGTTTATTTTTTGATTTGGTTGAATCTTGGTTGCATTTTTCTTTTTGGTTAGTTATTTTTAGCGTTTTGACAGAAAAAAGTAATTCTAAAATTGTTTTTTAACGTAAGCGTGTCCAAACAAGTTGAATGCTTACACAGAACAGGTTTTACAGCCCCATCATCCAAACCGGCCGAGTAAAACCCGGCTTAGCTGCTAGTGTGTGTGTGTGTGTGTGTGTGTGTGTGTGTGTGTGTGTGTGTGTGCGCGCGCGCGTGTGTGTGTACATAATTTATGTACACGAAGACCGGATGTAAAAATGCGCCTGTAGAAATAGGAAACGGAAAGGAATATCTTCGTTTCTTTAACAACAGACATTATCCATCATAAGTTTGTATAATTATGTGTTGCTTCAAATTCGAGCAATGTTGGGCTGTAGATGCGTTTGCAGTTGTGTGCGCACGTGCGCGCGTGTCCTTGACACGATGATTGCAGCTCTTCCTATTGACTCCCCAAACGGTGAACAATGCTCTCAATTAAACACCCTTTGGCCAATCACATACACTGACACACTCAGTTTTGCGCGTATAGTTTGTGACTCCCACTTCTTCTCTCGGTTCACACCCGCTCGCTTCATACGTTGGCCTATTTCTGCTAATCGCTGCTGCAGCCGCAAGTTATTCGAATACTTTTTTTGTTTAAACTTTCTTTATAACTACTACCCCAAACATATTACCTTAAATTTTTGACGTACCCTAAGGGTCCTCGGACGCTACTTGCAAACTCTTGGTTAATTATAAGCCGCTTTTGTCGTGTGCACCAAAAAACCTTTTCCATTCCTTTGTTCAGTTCGGTCACTTTTCGCTTTTTCGTTGTTGTCACTCACATTGCTGCCCGCTTTTTTTCCGTTTTTGCACATTTTTATATATTTTGGGATACCTACCCCACGTGCTCCTTTTTATTACACCTTTGCCAAACACATTGCTATCCACCAAAATGCCACCCAAGGAGAGAAGGACCCTCCTCAGCCCTCGGACGGCCAAGGCATCGGCTGCTAGGGCTAGAAGAGCACGCGAGACTCACGAGGAAACCGCCTTGCGCCTCTCGCAAAAAGCTTCCAATTCTGCCGCTGCTCAGGCATCTGAAACTACTAGAGACCGTTCTACCCGACTTGCAAGGGTCGCAGCGTACAGATCTTCCCTCCGATCGAGGTTGATGAAAGAGCAACAGTCCAGCCAAAACATGCGGGCTTCTTCCTGTGCTTCCATCCGCAGAGCTTGCGAGAACCCCGAACAAAGGGCCATTCGGAATGCGGCTAATGCCGCAAGCACCGCCAGGACATGATCTGTCGAAACCCCACAGCAGAGGAGAACACGCCAAGCTGCTGACACCGCAAACACAGCCATGGCCCGATCTGCCGAAACACCTCAACAGAAGAGAGCTCGCCAAGCTGTTGACGCCGCAAACAGCCACGGCTCGATCTGCCAAAACACCTCAACAGAGTAGAGCTCGCCAAGCTGCTGACGCCGCAAACACAGCCACGGCTCGATCTGCCAAAACACCTCAACAGAGTAGAGCTCGCCAAGCTGCTGACGCCACAAACACAGCCATGGCCCGATCTGCCGAAACACCACAACAGAGGAGAGCTCACCAAACTGCTAACGCCGCAAACATAACATGCGCGCGCTGTTGATTGGTGACCGCGGATCCGCTGCCTTCTCCAGGGACCTTTTATCGCTCGGTGAAAACAGGATGCCGGCTGATGCGGACGGCTGCGTTCAATTGGACTCACTTTGCACCACTTTCGACACCCCTGCTAGCCTCCGGTACGCTGTCTTCCACGAGCTACAAAACAATTTACGCGACCTAAAATGGCTGGCAGGCAGAGCTATTCTCGCACCCAAAAATACAACCGTCAACTCCATCAATATCCAGCTACTTGAAGCTATTCATGGTGATGTCCATTGTCTACAAATCTATAGATAGGACAGCAGACCCCGCCGAGCTTGCCGATTATCCCGTTGAATTCCTGAATTCACTTGAACCGCCAGGCCTGCCGCCACACATCCTGAAGTTAAAAGTCGGTGCGCCCATTATGCTCATCAGGAATTTGGTTCCACCTAAACAGTGCAATGGCACACGTCTGGTTGTGAAACATTTGGCACCACATTTAATAACGGCCACAATACTTACCGGTTGTGGGAAGGGAGAGGACGTCTTCATTCCACGCATGCACCTTCAACCGTCGGGCGATGACCTACCAATCCACTTCAGGCGTTCTCAGTTTCCTGTTAAACTCTGCTTTGCAATGTCCATCAATAAATCCCAAGGCCAAACGCTACAAGTCGCTGGGTTACATTTGGGCGAACAGTGCTTCGCCCACGGTCATCTCTACATGGGCTGTTCACGCGTTGGGAGGCGCAATGATGTGTTCATGTTTTCGCCCAAAGGGACGGCTAGGAACGTCGTATACACAGAAGTATTGGAGTGAAGAGAAGACGTTGCAGCCTACACATGCGCCTTTGTTCCCTAAAGCGAAAGGACTAGATCGAGGTTAGTCGTTGCCTACAAGAGGCTCCCGAGCCCCCTTTCGCTATACTTATGGTAGGATTAGATAGGGCTTAGCTGTGGCCCGAACCCAACTTGGGTTGGGGGGGGGGCGGTGTCAAAAGGGCCGGCATGTGCAACCTTATCACCTCTGCCAGTCAAACTCCCAGCCCATGCGTTTCCGTCGCGACACTGATCCCGCAGAACTGGTTTGGGTGTGCTAAACAAAACCAGAAAATGCACTTTGACTGTCATAGTTTTTCTTCATGCATGCAAGGGAACGGTGCCTTGAATGCCTTAATGCCTTTTAGGCTTCATTTTACAAAATAACGGTCCAATGAGTACAAAAAAGGGTAAAAAGGTAAAGGGCATGCTTATCGACAAAGTTTCTTACATACCCGGGCAACGCCGGTCTATGCTGCTAGTATATGTATGTATGTATGTATGTTGGTATGCATATATGTATGTATGTACGTACGTATGTAAGTATATATATGTGTACGCATGTATATAGGTGTGTACGTATGAGTGTGTATATATAAATAAATATATATATATATATACAATTATATATACATATAAATATATATATACATATAAATAAATATATATATATATATATATATATATATATATATATATATATATTATCAATACAATATATTATAATGGTATGTTAATATATTGTTACGACCGTCGCTCAACTCAACTCAGGACCCTAAGTCGGCGACGACGACGACTACGCTCAGTCAAACGGAAATCCACCACATAAAGCGGAGGTGAGCAGCGAACGCAAGCCAGAAACCGAAGACAACAACAACAACAAAGGAGAGAGACAGCGGAGGCAACGTACAATTTAACATCAATTTATATAATTCACAAAATCAATTAAAGCATTTCAAATACATTTAAACGTAACACAACTGTTCGATTAACCAAATCAAATGGTTGACATGCAACACAATACAGAATCACAACAAATAGTCTTTCTCTTTTCTTTTCTATTCTTTCTTTTCTTACACCGAGAGTTCGTCCTCAAAGATTCCTCTTTCTTTCCTTTTCATCGGTCTTTCTGGAGTTTTTTTTAAACATTTACAAGTTCTTTCTTTTTTTTCCTTTTCTTTTCAACAGATTACAGTTTATGTCACAGAGTCTCTTTTTCAAACATCGTAATTCAAATCACAAATAAAAACACAAATCCATCAAAAACATTACCGGCACGTTCCGAGTCTGCAACAATTTCAGCTCCTACTACAATTATTCATTTCCCTACTGACCGTCTCTCGTCCCTGTCTGTCTCTCGCCGTCATCATCTCTTGGCTGGCTGTCCGCATCGACTCGCCGCCTCTCCCCAACTGAACCCTTTTCCGGCCCTTCGCTGCCTGACCCTCTAACACCAGTCCGTCGCATTTTACAGGGTGGCATTTTTATTTTTTTATAACCTTTCCCTGACCGTCGGGATCAGAGTTAACTTTCTAAACTCATTAATTTCACTTGCCGTTGGCAGGACAAAAGATAGTTTTTTTTTATTTTTCCCGACGGCTCAACTCCAACCAACGGAACTAGGGCATAATGTTCCCCTGTTAATTTCATCTCCGTAACAATATTAATATATATTAAATACATTTTTATATAGGTGGCTCGTTAGCAATCAAAAACCAAAAAGAAATTAATAAATGAGGGTGATTGCTAGAAATGAGAGTTAAAATTTAACTCGGAAAGCCACTAAAAACACTAACATCATGATATTTACGGGATTCGGGCACAGCAAACAAAACGATTTTTTTCCCTTGGGAGATAAACTCACAGAATGAAATAGTTGGACAAAACCTTATAACGTATTTCGAAACTTGATCTCGTTTCTCGTCAGAGGCCTCCACCACTACTCAAGATTAAAAAGATAACCTGCCTTGAAATTAATGAGTTTAGAAAGTTCATGAAAAACAAAAAAAAACTGTTGATAAGCAAGCGCTAAAATTCAAGACGGTTAAAGTGTATATTATCAATACAATAATATAATATATATATATATATATATATATAACAAAGTGTGTGTATAAAATATTATTATTATTATCATTTGCAGATTTGTGAAAATCCACACTGCTTTATTATATATAATATATATATATATATATATATTATATATATATGAAAATCCACACTGCTTTATTTATATATATATATATATATATATATATATATAAATAAATAAAGCAGTGTGGATTTTCACAAATCTGCAAATGATAATAATAATAATATTTTATAACACACACTTATATAAGTGTTTGTCGTTTCTCACTTTCGCATAACTGCCTGTCTTCCTCCGTCTCTCTCTTTCCTCCCTTCCCTCCAATTTCTCTCTATAACGACGTTTGACAGCTTCGCGTCTCTCTGTCACTCTTTCTTCCACCATCTCTCTCACTGTACGTCTGTCTGTATCTATAGATAGAAAGGGTTGACAACCGCAACAGTTTAAATATTCCCACCACAGGTCTTTTAGAAGGGTGAATTATCGCCCACCACCACCGCACAATCATAACAGATATTATTAATCAGATATATTGTGTTAATTTATATATATATGTGTGTATATAAATATATATATATATATAATGTGTATACATATATATATGTGTGTGTAGACATGTAATATAATGCGTATATATGTAATATTTAATGCGTATATATATATATATATATATATATATATATATATATATATATATATACATATAATATATGCATAGTGGTCGGAATGAGCTGAAAATATGCACACCTATGTTAAAAGTGTTAGCGAGTTTGCATGGCAACATTGAGTTGCTCAATTGAAAGGTATGGTCTCTAGGGCAAAACTCCTCATCTTCTAAAATGCGGCCCGCGTAGACCCGAATGAAATCGGGTTATAATACCGGAACAAGTAAAACAATAATAAACTATTCTAATCCCGAGCAAGGCCGGATATATATGTCTAATCTATAAATTGAAGAAGGCGGACGTTGATACAAATTGGATTTTTATGTAAAACGGAGTCTACATGGGGCTGGAAGGGGATTAAAATTCACAGGAGGGGGTAACTTGGGGTGAGAAATTGATTGGGAGAGGTTTTGGGGACGCTACAGTGGTTGCTTTGGTGTGAAAACAGTGATTTTATTGATTTGGGGGGGGACACTTGGGGGTCTAGATTTGACACCTTTTGCCCGATTTCAATCAAATTTTCAACATGGTAAAGTGGAAGCGGATTTGTAATTTAAGCGCGGAAATTTAATTTTTTTATAAATGGGAGAGAGATAGATAGAGAAAAATAGAGAGTATGAGAAAGCGAGGGAGAGTCCGAGAGAAAGGAAGAGTAAGAGAGTGGTAAAGTGAGAGAGAAAGGAGAGAGAAACAAAGTGGGAGAATGTGACGATAAGAAACAGAAAGGAAGCAACAGAATGCAACAACCATTCCCTCATCCGCGCGTGGAGCGGGTCACTTTAAGCTAGTTTTATATACAATTATTAATTCGCCGATGCGGCTTTCAAGCTCGCGGCCACTGACGTTACTTTTAGGAATAATATCGTTCTTATATATTCCACGCCACCCCCTATTCCTGGGTCATTCAAAGTGTGACCGCGTGTGTACCGTTGGCGATTTTTTTTTCCTCTGTTTTCCCTTCTCTGGATCTTTCCTTCTCCTATGTTTCCGACGAAGAGCTCCGCTCGAAACGTTAAACCCTCCTTCTTTCCTTCTTTCCTGAGCGTCCAATAATACTGTATTTGTTCCACGTCCTTGCGTTGTTGTGTTTTTTTGGGCTTTCTTGTTTGGATTAACTATATATATATATATAGGCGCAGGAGTGGCTGTGTGGTAAGTAGCTTGCTAACCAACCACATGGTTCCGGGTTCAGTCCCACTGCGTGGCATCTTGGGCAAGTGTCTTCTGCTATAGCCCCGGGCCGACCAATGCCTTGTGAGTGGATTTGGTAGACGGAAACTGAAAGAAGCCCGTCGTATATATATATATGTGTGTGTGTGTGTTTGTGTGTCTGTGTTTGTCCCCCTAGCATTGCTTGACAACCGATGCTGGTGTGTTTACGTCTCCGTCACTTAGCGGTTCGGCAAAAGAGACCGATAGAATAAGTACTGGGCTTACAAAGAATAAGTCCCGGGGTCGATTTGCTCGACTAAAAGGCGGTGCTCCAGCATGGCCGCAGTCAAATTGACGAAACAGTAAAATATTATATATATATATGATATATTATCGGCACAATATCGACTTTCTGAACACTTGTACCACAACCTTTTATAATCCGCCATAATTTCCGAGTAGGAATTTCGAATTGCTGCAGTCGTTAAACAAATTTCCTTCATACCTTGCACAAACTTGCACCTTGTACATTACAGTATTAATAAACTCGTATCTGTATTACACTTAATTATTTAAGTAAATTCAATGTTATTATCGTGCTTTACATGCAGAATGTCGCGTGTTCAAGCCACAATAATACTTCTATATTTTTTTCGAGGAGGTTCTCCGGCATGAGTGCGGTTCAGTGACAGAAACGAGTAAAGGATAATAAAAAATATAAACCATATGTTTAATTAAAAGTTTGTTAACCAAAGTAACCACTCTTCGTTCGAGAAACTTAGTAATCCGGAAACGCATTGCAACCAAAGGTCAGGGAAAATCAACGTTTTACGTGTGTGTATGTGTTTGCGCATACGTGTACATGTATGTATATATGTATATATGTATGTATGTATATATGTATATTAGCCTGTTCGCTTAGCCAGCGGGGTGGCGTCATTTGAAGGCTAAAACAGTGCGAAGCGCATTGTGACCAGCGATGTGTAACAACATCTGATAGCCTGGTCGGTCACGTGATCATATATGTATATAGGAGGAGGAGGAGGAGGAAAGGAGAACGATAGCTGTGGTGTGTTGGGTGGTGCCACACACACACACACACACACACACACACACACACGTACACACACGCGTGCGCGCGTACACATATACATAATATATGGGCCTCATAAAATAACATGTTTAAAATTATACACTTTCCCTAATCCCACATCCTTTCTACCGGACGGACAATTGCTATCGAGAAATTTTAGTCATTGTTCGAAGGTGGACACTTCAATAGATCGATAGATCAATAACTGACTTGTGTAGTCGAGTTATGCTAGACATTTTTCAATAGATTACATAATGTTTTTCCTTATTTTTTTCATTGCACAATTCGATACCAAATGGTGTTTAGCTGTCGGGAATGTTAATGGTGCCACAGCTGTAGCCGCTGTGACTGACACTGTTGTTGCTGTGGCTAATGATGATGATGATGATGATGATGATGATGATGACGATGATGACGATGAGGAGTGGTGGTGGTGGTGGTGGTGGTGGTGGTGGTGAGGACAACAAGGACGACGTGATCGTAGTGATGGTTGGTGGCGTTGATAATTACGACGATGATGAGGATGATTGTGGTAATGATGATGGGGACGAGGGGGAGGAGGAAAAGGAGAAGGATGGTTGTGGTGGTGGTGGTGGTGGTGGGGGTGCTGCTGCTGCTGCTGCTACTGCAACGATGATGATGACGACGACGATGACGACGACGACGACGACGATGACGATGACGATGATGATGATGATGATGATGATGATGATGATGATGATGATGATGATGATGATGATAATGACGACGGCGATGACAATGAGGAAGAGAAGGAGGCCGAGGAGGAAGAAAAAGTGTAGGAGGGGAGGACGATGACGACAACGGCGACAACAATGATGATGATGATGATGATGATGATGACGACGACGGCGACGATGATAATGAAAATAATGATGTTACTATGATCAGGTTCTTCCACATGCTGCTTTTGATATTCCATTAACAAGTTTATTGTTCAGATTTTGCTTCTTGTTGTTGCTGTTGATGTTGTTGTTGTTGTTATTGTTGTTGCTGTTGCTAGTGTTGCTATTCTTGTTTAGCCTTCCGATCCTCACCCCAGACAGAACTATGATCAAAGATATTCCAACTCTGACCACCCAGACAGATTATACTTAATGTTCTTTAAGAAAAAAAAAAGTAAGGCACTACAGTGGCTGTGTAGTAAGAAGCTTGCTTCCCAACCACATTGTTCCGGGTATCAAGAACAGGACAGTAAGAACAAAACAAGATAGTTTTCACTTCCTTGTCACTAGAATAATGTTTGCTCTCAAACCCTCTTTCATGGGGCCGAAGAGATGATAGTCTGAGGGCGCTAAATTATTCCAGTGACGAGGAAGTGAAAACTGTAGTGAAGAAGTGGCTCAAAGAACAGTCAACAGAATTTTACGGGGCAGGGATACTTGCCCTCATTCGAAGGTGAAACATTGCTATTGAGAGAAACAGTGACTATGTTGAGAAGAAGGACGGCATCTTCATACTCACTTCATCTCATATGGATGCCTCCTCAATACTGGAAACCTTCATTGATGTGGACCAGCATATCCACTTCATTATCGAACACCTGAACGGCAATGGTTCTTTCTCCTTGCTTGACTTTTGTTTAAGCATCACAGACGTGAGAAAAATTCACGCGGTTTTCTACCGACAGGCAGCCTTCCGAAATCTTTTAGCCCATTTTTAAGATAGCCCTCTCCATCAGGGCTTAGACTGGCTACATACAAAATAAGATCGCCCGTATACACAACAGATGCAATGACAGTGCCAACTGGGACGCAGATTGCAGTCCCTCGAGATACTTGAAATCAACGGATATCCAGCGTCTGTCACAAACACCCTACACAGATGCAAGCCAAATAAACGTGGTAAGTGGTAAACGAAACTCGGGAGGCGAGTGTGTGGTATTGTTGAGCATTTATAATAAAATAAATTTATGCAAATTATAAAAATGATTAAAAAATATATACAGTACAGTACTGTTTCTAATTCGCAGATTTTCACCAATTGCGGGGGATGGGGCTTGGAACGTAACATCCGTGATAGTCTAGAGATTACTGTATAATATATATATATATATATATATATATATATATATATATATATATATATATATATATATATATATATATATATAGATATATATTATATCTATATATATATATGTATGTATGTATGTATATGTATGATGTATGTATATATATGTGTGTGTGTGCGTATGTGTGGTATGTATGTATATATATATATATGTATGTATGTGTATGTGTACATATATATGTATATGTGTATGTATATATGTATATATATGTATATGTGTGTATATATATACATACATATATGCATACACATACATACATACAAATTTATACAAAAACCTAGAAATGTAGATCGATCGATATAGCTAGATAAATAGGTAGGTAGGTATGTAGGTAGGTATGTACGTAGGTAGGTAGGTAGGTAGGTGGATAGATATAGTTAAATGGATGGAAAGATAGACAGACAGACAGACAGACAGACAGACAGACAACAGACAGACAGACAGACAGATAGATAGATAGATAGATAGATAGATAGATAGATAGATAGATAGATAGATAGATAGGTAGGTAGGTAGGCAGGTAGGTAGTTAGGTAGGTTGGTAGGTAGGTGGATAGATATAGTTAAATGGATAGAAAGATAGATAGACAGACAGACAGACAGGCAGGAAGACAGACAGACAGACAGACAGACAGACTGATAGATAGATAGATAGATAGATAGATAGATAGATAGATAGATAGATAGATAGATAGATAGATAGATAGATAGATAGATAGATAGATAGATGACTATATAAAGGCCGTCTGCAAGCATGATGCAATGTACATAGGAGAAGACGAGCAGACAAGCTGACAGAAATAGACAGATGTGTGCTCTTAGATTTACGACCTATTAGATTATGTTCTTAATCATGTAGACCTTAGAAATTAGCTGATAAGATCTTTCTTAGTATCAGAATTCGCGAAATGGAGAAATATTGAAAGAATCGTAAATCAGTTATGAATGGCTGAATACACTACAGCCAACATCCACCTTGCATCATCGCCAGGACACTTACTACGCAAGCGCCTGTATACGCCGAGATATACTCAGACACACACGCACGCACGCACCACTCACGCGTGCGCGCACGCGTTCGCACACTATAAAGATGTAGAAAAGCATATATATATAGAGAGAGAGAGATACATATACATACATAGATGCATGCAAGTGTATATGTATTTCTACGTGTGTGTATGTGTGTGCATGTGTGTGTGTGCGTGTGTGTTTGTGTGTGTTTGTGTGCGTGTGTGTTTGTGTGTGTGTGTGCATGCATGCAAAGATAACCTATATAATTCTAGCATCCTGATATATGTCTATACAAACCAGTACACATATCAGTAAACACACAGACATGAAAGTAGATACGCGCACACACACACCACACACACACAGACACACACGTACGCACACACACTCATAGATAAACGCACACAATACATATACGCGTATAGATATTTACATATATATAGCTTCAAATATATACACACATACATGCATATAGAGATATACACATACATAGTTCCAAATATGTACACACGCACACACACACACATATACAAATATATACACATATATAGACTGAAATATATACACACGTACATGTGTATATATAGGAGCAGATATATATAAGTATATTTTTAAAATTAAACGTATGTGCACACACACACATCTAATAAGGAAATCTAATATAAGTTTTATGAGTATTTCGCTATAATATAAAATTTCAGTGATTTTTAACATTTAAAGAACAGAAAAGATTTTGTAAGATATAAAATCGTATTTAATTGGTAACAGCACAAATAGACCCTAGCTTGGTATCGGAAATGCAAGTTTAAATGTTATCTCGAATCCTGTCATGAATATTGTGATTGCAATTAAATATTTGCGCGTTACAATTTATTCAGAGTTGATGTATAAGAAAGACAATTGTCTATTGCCTTCTAGCAACTTTCTCAAAAAGCCCTCAGTTCTCCCGTAAATTGTGTTGCGAATTTTACAATGTCCCAGTGTAATTTATAATCAATGCTTAAATTTTATGATCTGCTAAGCGTATTCAGCTAATGAAATCGGGTGTACCAACCGTAGCTTTATAAAAGGGTACACAAGTGAATAAGCACTTAAAAATAAATATATATATATATATATAAGCGGAAGCATGGCTGTATGGTAAGCAGCTTACTTCCCATTCACAAGACCACATGGTTTTGGGTTCGTTCCCACTGCGTGGCACCTTGGAAAAGTGCCGGCCAAAACTTTGTGAATGGATTTGGTAGAAAACAGAAAGCCTATCATACACACACACACACACACACACGCACACACACACATAAATGTGTGTGTGTGTTTCTTTGAGCTTGTGTTTGTCACTCGCCACCGCTTGACAACCAGTGTTGCTGTGTTTGCATCCCCGTAACTTATCACTTCAGCAAAAGACCCCGAAAGAATAAGTACCAGGCTTAGAAAAAAAAGAAAAGAAAAAGAGGGTGTTGGGGTCGATTCATTTGACTAAAAATTCTTCAAAGCGGTGCCCCAGCATGGTCACAATCTAATGATTGAAACATGTAAAAGACAAATGATGAGCCAATGTACTTCTTAGTGCGTGACCGTGTAATTACCCTACATTTATATACAATATTGTTGACATTTACCATTTTAGACAAGCAAACTGCGATTCGTTCAATCCCTCATTTCAAGCTTGTTATTAGAAATTCTATTGGGATTGATCATTATTCATATTTTGTTAAATGTTGGATTTTGACTTTTCGTGACCGATAAACGAGCTCGTGTTAAAATCCAGCTGTAGGTACCTAAAGTGATGTTTCATAGACTGGCTACCATAGATCAGATTATGAATGTGATCCTACAGTACGAACCTATTGCTGTTTGAGATTATACTGCTATGAGGGTATGAACTATTGATATTTTCTACTTTTTCATTTACATTCGTACATACATGGACACACAGACAAACACACATATGTGTACTTATATATATTATAGACACAAGATTTGCTCCAGCACACAAATCACATTTAAAAAATCTTGCAAACGAAATACAAAAAGGAAGTATATATATTACATACATATGTACATACATACGTATATATATACATATATTATATATATATATATATATATATATATATATATATATATATATATTATATATATATATATATATATAATATATATATATATACATATATATATATACTATATATATATATAATATATATATTATATATTAATATATATTATATATTATATATGAATTCCCTGTCTAGAACTTTCATTAATACCCACTTTGTCTCTGATGACGGAATACCCACTGTATGGAGGTGCTAACCTATCACGTGGGATACTCCAGAAACAGCTGTAAGCATCGATTAATTAATTAACTAATTAATTAATTACTTCAGATTCACCTTGCTCTAATTATATATTCTAAATGACTTGAGATACACGGCCTCTCTTCGTTTTTGTTGTCCTTTTTCCTCTAATATATATACATATATAGGAAAGTTCACGAAAAAAACACAACAAAAGACGAAGACAGGTGGTGTACAAAACAAACAGATGTATTAGTATAACGCTCAGTAATCAGTTTGCAAGTGTGTATGTATGTATGTATGTATGTATGTATGTATGTATGTATGTATGTATGTATGTATGTGTGTGTGTAGGCGCAGGCGTGGGTGTATGGTAAGAAACTTACTTTCCAACCATATGGTTCTGGATTCAGTCCCATCGCTTGGCGCTTTGTGAGTGGATTAAGACACATATATGGGGGGGGGGTTATGTCTGTGTTTGTCCACCATCGTCGTTTGACAACTGGTGTTCGTGTGTAACTTAACGGGTCAGCAAAAAGGACCGATAGAATAAGTACTAGGCTTTAAAAAATCCTAGAGTCGATTCGTTCGACTAAAATACTTCAAGGCGCGATAGAATAAGTACTAGGCTTTAAAAAATCCTAGAGTCGATTCGTTCGACTAAAATACTTCAAGGCGATGCTCTAGCATGGCCGCACTCAAATGACTTAAGTAAAATGATAAAAAAAGATTAAAATTCGAAAATCGAAATCCAACAATAAAGAAAATATGAATAATAATCAACCCAAAAGAACAACTTATAATAAACATTATGAGTAATTGTAGGAATCGTAATGGTTGCTTGTTTAAATGGTAAATGTCAATAATGTTGGTGTGATGGGAGAGTCTAAGCCGATTACATCGTCCCCGTTAATGAAATGATATTTAATTTTGTCGACCCGGAAAGGATGAAAGGCAAAGTCAACCTCGACGAAATTTGGACTCAGAACGTAAAGACGGACGAAATGCTGTTAAGCATTTTTCCTGGGTATGGACTAAGAAACACATTGGCGCATGTTTTTTGGGGTTTTTTTTTTAATGTTTTTAAAACACGTACAACCGCATTAAAAAGCTATTGTGAGTGCACTCGATTTCGTAAGCTGAATGAATATGATGGCAGATCAAAAATTTAAACATTGATGAGTTTTATAAGGGGGAGAGTGTTATGTCGCACGTTCGGGTGACCTCTACTCCTCTGTTCGACTCTCTACTGCTACTCTACTCTAGTCTACCCCCCACCGCTACTCAACTGTTCCTACTCGGTTTCTTTATTGGCCAGAAGGAACCAAACATAGAGGGGGATTATCAAGG
This sequence comes from Octopus sinensis, assembly GCF_006345805.1. Classification (NCBI taxonomy): domain Eukaryota; kingdom Metazoa; phylum Mollusca; class Cephalopoda; order Octopoda; family Octopodidae; genus Octopus; species Octopus sinensis. Next base: position 57,478,590 of record NC_043005.1, on the reverse strand, counting down.
ACAGACAGGACACCACAAAGGGGACAATACATAGAACAAATATATACCCCTCATCACATGCAGTACCATTAATCTTTTTAAACTGTCCGTTTTTATCATGTACTAGCAGTATCGCCCGGCGTTGCTCGGGTTTGTAAGGGAAATAACTATAAAGCATTTTTAGAGAGTTATAGCTAAAAAATAGAAAAAAATGCATTAAAAATGGAAAAAAAAATTATGGTAATTTTTTTTTTAAATCGTTGACTCATCGTAGACGTGCGCTAATACCCAGAAGGGCTCGATATGAATCACGACTATAAGATACCCGGTTTTGGTTAAACTGACATACTTATTTACTTTTTAGTAATATTTCATTAGTGGTTCGATTTCTACTAAATCCACTACAACTGTTCCTACTCACGATGTCTAGACTTCTCCCTCTATATCTACGCATTGGGCTAGTCTACTTCATCGTCTGGGGGTGTCCACGCAACAGAGGGAGAGAGAGAGAGAGTGGGGAGGAAGGGAGGAGGTAGAACAGACAGGCAGAAACAGACGCAGAGACAGAGAGAGATGGGGCAGAAAGAGAATATAATATTTTGTACAAATATACACATAAATATTACCTACTAGCAGTATCGCCCGGCATTGCTCGGGTTTGTAAGGGAAATAACTATAAAGCATTTTTAGAGAGTTATAGCCAAAAAATAGCAAAAAAACGGAAGTAAAATTATGGTAAATTTTTTTTGAGAGTTAAAAAGGTCGAGTTGCGTCCCCTAGACAATCTGTGGTTTGTGTTTCTGATTCTCGACCCCATGTCGAATTTATCGATTTTTTTTCAGAACCGGGGGAACTTTTCAAAATTTTCGCTGCGTTAGTTTTGAATTATGACATTGGGCTATGTGTGTGTCAAGTTTCATCAGAATCGGTTGAAAGCCGTGGTCAGGGTGAGGGTACAACCTAACAGACACACAGACACGCACACAGACAAACTGCCGTTTATATAGAGAGAGATTGAGTATTACTTTTGAATCTCCACTTGTTTAGCGGTAGATCTGCAAGTGTATCGCTCATAAACTGCAGATTCCATTTTATTGTAATCTATTATTACTGATTTATTAAGATATCTATTTTCAGCATATTATTTCATTCATTCATTTATTTATTTATTCGTTCGTTGATTTATTACATCAATAAATATGCGTGTATGCATATTTAAATACTAATATTCGATTACGAAGTTGTATAATGTACGAGTTTTTTCATCCAGACTAAATGACATTCTTTATTACTCTGTCTATCTCTAATCACTCGACGTCGTAGTTCGTAGGCAAATTATTTCAACTGTGGTGAATGAAATTCCTTCCAAACGTTAGAATCATAAAGAGGTATTCTGAAAATAATCGCAATTTACATATTCGAAATATCGAATTTCCGGAAGCAATTAAATTAGCGAAATTTCTTGCAAAAACATTAAATCTCTAAAAATATTAGAATTTATATGTCTCAGTTTTTTTTGTTCACGTATGAAGCTCCAGAAGTCCTGCATTCCTTATCAGCTGCAGTCAGTTTTTCTAAGTAAGAGGATGTAAAACTGTTGAATCATTAAATCCTTTCCTGTTAACTTTACTCTGACGAAAACTCTGTCTGAAACGTTGGACTTTCCACTCCCCACAGCAAGCTGGCTGTTCTGTTTTTATTGATATCAAGATGTACGCGCGCGTGTATGTACGCGTGTCTTTTTTAAGAGGGACGGTTGATCTCGAAGCAAATAAAGCTATAAATAATAGCATGTAAATATTGGGGTGGAAAAAAACCCTTTTGGGCAGATAAAGTCGGTGGGTTTTTTCTTCTATGTTTATAGATGAGAACTCTTACAAGTAAACTTCCATTTTTTCTATTCAAAGGGTTTTAGTGAGGTTTTTAACTCGATATTTACAAGCTATTATTTATAGCTCTATCTACTTCAAGTTCCACCGTTCAACAAAAAAAAACACACACACACACACACACAACACACAAACAAACAAACAAACACACGTATGCATGATTTTTATTTGAGTTTTACTTAAGATCTTGAGGGAGAATTTCAGTCGGTTGCTAACAAAGCGACAAGACATTTTGAATAAAGAGAGTTCCCGGTGTTTCTAGATACGTGTTTGAGTTGGTGTGTTGGTTGGACTGTCAATGCATACACCCAAGTATGTGCGTATATTCACATAAGAATCTCAGACGGAGAAATTTTGGTATGTCTTATAAATCGGCACTATGCCTCTAACAGATTGGATTTGGAGAAACCGCATCAAGTTTCTTTTTTCTATGTATGTACATATGTACATACGTACGTACGTACGTACGTACGTATGTATGTATGTATGTATGTATGTATGTATGTATGTATGTATGTATGTATTACGTATTTTTATGTATGTGTGCATGTATGTATATGCGTATGCAGATCCCACTCATCCCGTTTACAGTATGGAAAAGTGCCGTAATAGTTTGTGATTTAAAGGCCCGCAGCTATTTAATATCTTGCCAAAAAAACCCGAGGGATCTCCTTGCAGTAGGTGTAGGTGTTTTCAAGAAATACCGTGCCCTTCTGCTGTCCAAGAACCCAGATGAGCCTACATCATGGCAAGAAACTCAAACGGGGGTAATACTCTACCTCATCCACCAAAAGCCGACCGCAAAGAAACGGCCATTGAAAAAAACTGATGAATAGGCACAGGAGTGGCTGTGTGGTAAGTAGCTTGCTTACCAATCACACGGTTCCGGGTTCAGTCCCACTACGTGGTACCTTGGGCAAGTGTCTTCTACTATAGCCTCGGGCCGACCAAGGCCTTGTGGGTAGATTTGGTAGACGGAAACTGAAAGAAGCCCGTCGTATATATATATATATATATATATATATATATATATATATATATATATATATATATATATAGATATCTATATATATATATGTTGAGAGGATGATCCGGTTCTTGACTGAAGATTAAAGGCTTCAAATGACCCGTCCATGCTTTTTGTATTGTCTATCTCGATTTTTGCGTTCTTGTCCATTTTTATTATATATATATATATATATATATATATTATATATATATAATATATGTACGTATGTGTGTGTGTTTGTGTGTCTGTGTTTGTCCTCCACCATCGCTTGACAACAGATGGTGGCGTGTTTACGTCGCCGTAACTTAGCGGTTCGGCAAAGGGCATTTCAATCTGTTTTAGGGTTAGGGTTAGGGTTAGGGGTGGGGGGCATTTTTTCTTCGCAAATGTAAATAAACCCAATCTGTTTCTTAAACGAGGGACTTATTCATACGGCACAGAACGTTTTCACCTCAATAGACGGTCATTGATTGGTTGAAATTGCCGAAATGCAAGAAATTAAAGACCAAATATCTTACAAACTATAGAATTTTCTCAATAAAGCCAAGAGAAAAAGATGTCTTATAAACACATTCTACCAGTATACGAAGTTTAAAATTTTTTAGTTACCTCGAAATTATGTTAAAAACTGCCGTTCAAACCGAAAAGATCCCTGGAGTCGATGTAATCGACTTATCCTCACCACTAGAATTGCTGGTCTTGTGCCAAAACTTGAAATCAATATTATGTTGGCATCCGCTACTGGGTAACTGATCATTGTTTCTGATCTGTTACTGCATACATTTCATTGAAGTTTTGACAGGAATATTCTATCAGTATTCTTTAATATTACGCGTGGTTTATACGCTCCACGTCACTATGGCTTCTTACTTTATACCTCCGCGTTTCAAATTTCTCTATGTAATCTTCTAGCCACGACATTGTGACTCTTAGATAGGTCATACACTGATGACATTTTCGGACGGCTACTTTATGATGCGGGTGACATCCACAATGTTAATTCCAACAAAGCTTCAATCGACTGTCAGTCTACTTACTTGTCTGGCTGTCTGTCTACCTGTCTTTCTGTTTGTTTGTGTGTGTGTGTGTGTGTGTATACATACATACATACATACATACATACATACATACATACATACATACATACATACATGCATACATACATACATACAGACAGACAGACCGACAGACAGACATGCATACATACATACATACATACATACATACATATATGCATGTATGTATGTATGTATCTATGTCTGGATGCATGTATGTATATGTATGTGTACATATATATCTATATATGTATATATTTGTTTTTTTTTCATAAACTCTCCCTATATATATATATGTGTGGTGTGTGTGTGTGGTGTGTATGTATATGTATATGTATATATATAGTATATGCATTTTATATATGTATTGATACATATATACATACGTACACATATGCACATCTATCTATATCTATCTATCTATCTATCTATCTATCTATCTATCTATCTATCTATCTATCTATCTATCATCTTCTATCTATCTATCTGTCTGTCTGTCTGGGTTGTCTG
>NC_043005.1:57461648-57469148 GCF_006345805.1 Octopus sinensis | reverse complement strand
GTCGAGGAAACCTATGGGGAAAGACATTCCAGTCGCGACCGTTCTGTCTTTTATTCAAAGAGATTAACTCGGACTACAATACTTAATGTGTTCTTTGTTTAAAGGCTGTAGAATATAATTCGAGTAAGTTGAGCGAACACATACAATATAAATTGTTGTCTCGTTATAGCCCATGGTCACCCTCGATCAAACAGATCCATAGCTAGCTCATTGATAGTTGAACGAATGATTAGGTGCGAGCCCAAATATTTCCTGCCTCGTCTAATGAAGTGACTAAATGATGTACATCGAAATGCTGTGGATTATCGTAAGTGTCTAGTGTGATAGAATTCGTGTTCCGATTTCCTGGAAATATTCTACAACTATTAATGCAAATCTTGGTGCCTTGTCACTTAATATAAAAAAAAATAAGATTACTAATTACAAGAAATATTTTCGACCAGAGCCGTCGTAAGGCATGGACAGGGAACCGATGAGCCTAGTGGGTTTAGTGCTAATCTGTGTATATTGTTTTTGTGTAAATAGAGTCCCATCAATTCGTTGATTTAAACGGTGGGGGACGCCCTAATACTATTATGATGGTCATGTTTCTGTCAACAAAGTTCTATTTCAGCTTGGAAAAACAGCAATTTCAAGATTAAATGGTGAAGTGACAAGATAAGAAAATCCACAACAATTCTTCTTTCTGTTGTTTCACCTCAGGTTAACTCTCATCGAACAGACCAATAATCAAAGGCATTCTGGCAATGGCCATCACATTTCTTCCTTGTTCAAGGCCGTAGGGAGTGATCTTTTTTCTTTTTGTTTTTATCTTGTCAGTATTTTTTTTTTATCTTGTTTGTCTTATAGGTCCAGGTGTGGCTGTGTGGTAAGAAGCTTGCTTCCCAACCACATGGTTCCAAATTCAGTCCCAATGTGTGGCATCATGGGCAAGTGTCTTGTACTATAGTCTCGGGCAGACCAAAGCCTTGTGAGTGGATTTGGTAGACTGAAAATGCAAGAAGCCCGTTGTGTGTGTGTGTGTGTGTCTTTGTGTATCTTTGTCTCCATGTTTGTCCACCACCACCATCACTTGACAAGCGGTGCAGGTGTGTTCATGTTCCCATAACTTAGCGGTTCGGAGTCAATAAAATAGTACCAGTAAGGAATTGTTATTAGTGTGCAAACATGTAAAAGTAACCTGACACTGAGCCACAATGTACCACTTGCTGTCAGCAGACCATCATTTAAAGTTATCTAGAATAGACAAACTTTATTGCAAAGTACGGCTTTCACAGAAATAAATTACTAGTAAAGACAATGGCTTCCAACATGTGAACCTAACCAACGTGCATTTTTTACTTAGCCCTCTTTTTTTTTTTATTTTATTTCCTCTCCCTCTTCTCTTTACCGTTTCTCCCAGTGGTTCCTCTAATATCTGACGAAGAATATGTCCGAAACGTTGTACTTTTTGCTACTTCCTGCTTAACCAGCAGTGTGACATCATTCAAAAGCTAAAACAATGCGAGGAAACTCGTGACCAAAAGTGTGCAACATCCCATAGTTTTCCTCGGTGCAGTGACACACACACACACACACGTTTATATATGTAACGAAATCCCTTGTGCTATTTATACCATCTATTGTATTACATAAATAATCCCTTTGTCACTCGCGCCAACATGATTAATCCGCTAAAAACAGGGTACTGATGATGCTGTTATCGCTCAAGTGATTAAATAAGTGATATTTCAGAAGTTCAGTAAAGATAACTTGGTCAAAACGAATGAACTTTGTTATTTTCACCAAAGAGTGATAGACACAAAAAAAAAGGAAAAGAAAATGAATTTACAAAAACAAAACCTTGGTGATGAGCCAAGTATTTTCGATAGTTAGTTAAAAGATGATTTAGTAATCAAGGTTATTTCGTTTGCTGCTTTTGTCCTTTGAGAGAGAGAGAGAGAGAGGAGAGAGAGAGAGAGAGAGAGAGAGACACACACACACACACACAGAGCCAGAAACCTTACTTCACCGAGCCAGATCAATAATGTACCAGTCAACCAGATGATATATCGATATTTATTATTGTTATCATTATACCAATTTTTTGCTTTTTTTTTATTTATTCTTGCCCCCGTTTTTGTCCGGGGTAAAGACAATTTAACTTTTAATGGTCCTGGCCAGAAAGCAAAATGTCGAATGCTTTATTAGTAGTTGGCAGTGAATACAAGTTCGTGGATTCGCAGCTTTGTATATAATTAACAAATAGGTTTTGATAGCATGAAGTACTCACTTCAACTCCATCGTGAGATAGATAGATAGATAGATAGATAGATAGAGAGAGAGAGAGAGAGAGAGAGAGAGAGAGAGGCTACATGGTTGCACCAGTTGCTAGATGTAGCAGCCACAGGATCTTCAAATCATACTCTCACGTTCAAAGATGTGGTTGTGTGTTAGGAAGTTTGCTTCTAACCATATGGTTCCAGGTTCAATCCCACTTCACGCTACCATGGTCAAGTGTCTTCTACTATATCCCCGGGTCGACCAAAGCCTTCTCGGTGGATTTGGTAAACGGTAACTGAAAGAAGCCCATCGTATATATGTAAGAGGGTCTTTCAGTGTCTTCGTGTCTGTCCTCCACCACCGCTTGGCAATTGGTATTGGTTTATTTACGTACCCATAACTTAGCAGTTCGGCAAATGAAACTGATGAAATAAATACCAGGCTTTAAAACGTAAGTACTGGGGGTCGATTCGCTAGACAGAATCCTCCAAGGCGGTGCCCCAGGACAGCCGCAGCTCAATGACAGAAACAAGTAAAAGATGAAAAATATTAGACAATGCAGTCCAAGATGTCCTCAAAGAAAGACGAGATGGTCACGACTAGAATGCCTTTGATTATAGATCAGTTCCAACTGTAATGGCTTCGAACTAAACAGCTGGAGCTCATTTATCAGCTTGGGGCGAGAGACATAGAGGGGGAAAGAGGATTGCTTAACCAGGCTTTCTCAGCCCATTTTGTATTAGATGAAGCTCTACGGCCTGCAAAGTTGTGTTATGGGTTTCAACACTAACCCCACATTTTACTGGATGAGCCAGCAACGGAGCTACTATGTGGTTTGTCGATTTGCTTAAAGCAGCAGCCAAATCTGCCTCAAATCACGTCTTATATATCACTAAACATTAGATATATCAATAGTAGAAGAAACACCGACCCCCGGGTGGTTTTGTATTATATATATATGTGTGTGTGTGTGTGTGTGTGTGTGTGAATGTAAACAAATAGTATGTTTTTCCTAATTTAAGTCAGTTGGGTATTATGGAAAATTGGCTGCAGTTTTTAACAGGTCAAGTAAATGCACAGAAACTTACCCTCGTTAACTCAAACTAAACAACATGCATTGTTAAAAGAGAAAAGAAGCATGGTGACTCCTTACCCAAGTGATCTTATTTTATCGCCCATCACTTGTTATGCACTCATAAATTAGTTCGATAGTTGAGCTCTGATTGGCTGTATACAAATGAGTTCATAACTGGGATCCGGAACTCACGTGGGAAAAAAAATTCACGTCCTTTACAGGTAGAGAGTAATCTAAGGAAGATCAGGCCATCGTTTACAACAAATCGAGTCACGATATAGAAACGACCTCGGTAAACACCGAGATCGGTCGACATACTTCGAAGTCACTTTGCACACCAGAAAACAACTATCGCACTCTCACTCATTCTTTCTTTCTCCTTCATTTCCTATTTCGGTCTTTCAGAGAGCGGGTTGGTGTAAAAGGGCGGTGTGAGGTATGAGTCACTTAGGGGGAGTGCAATAAGCGAGAGGAAGAGCGAGCAGTGTTTCGTTTACATGTACAGACATACACGAGTTACATCTAGATATCTTCCCTCTTGTCTTTTATTTGTATCATTTATTGGAACATGGCCACGATGGGTCACTGCCTTGAAGGAGTTAGTCAAACAATCGAGCCCGCAGCTTATTGTACTGGTGGTCTGTTTTGCCGAACCGCTATGTTACGGGGACGTAAACAAACCAACACCAGTTGTAAAGCGGTGGTGGAGGACAAATACAAAGATACACACATACGAGGGGGATACTCTTTTACTTGTTTCAGTCATGTGACTGTAGCCATGCTGGAGCACTGCCTTTAGTCGAGCAATCGACCACAGGACTTATTTTTTGTAAGCCTAGTACTTATTCTATCGATCTCTTTTGCCGAACCGCTAAGTTACAGGGACATAAGTACACCAGCATCGGTTGTCAAGCGATATATACACACACATACATATATACGACGGGCTTCTTTCAGTTTCCGTCTACCAAATCCACTCACAAGGCTTTGGTTGGACCGAGGCTATAGTAGAAGGCACTTGCCCAAGGTGCCATGCAGTGGGACTGAACCCGGAACCGTGTGGTTCGTAAGCAAGCTACTTACCACACAGCCACTCCTACGCCTATGTTGAAAAGTTACCGGCTTTGTGTAAAAGAAAATACTTGAAGATTAGTTAATTATGATTTTATTCAACATATCCCCCTCTCAGATTCACACGCTTCTTGCAGCGGTCCTTCAGTTTTTCTAAACCTTGTAAAAGAACTCGGAAGGGTGGGCCTCAAACCAGGCCTTTCCCGATACCTTTAAAGCCAAGAACTTTTCAGCACCCCGCTTCGTATATACAACGAACTTCCACACAGTTTCCGTCTATTGAATTCACTCACACGACATTAGTCAGTCCGGGGTTATATTAGGAGACATTTGCCCAGTCGGACTGAACCCAACCTGAAACGATGTGATCGCAATGTGAGCTTCATGTGTGTGTGTGGATGCATACGCTCTCTTCTGTATACACATTTATCTATTTAGCACATACAAATATTATGTACGAGATGGAAAAAAATATGGCATAATTGCACACACAAATGAATATTGTACGTGTACTAGCAAGGGATACTATAAATCAAGGGTATCACTCTGTTCTGGTTTTGCAGGCCAGACTGATTCAAAATGTAGGCCAAAGTAAATGGATAAAAGGGTCGATATACATTATAGCAATAAAGGAAAGAATAAGTTTTAGCAAAGTTTGTTTGCAGAAATACTCGGAGAAAAATCAACCACATGGTGTATCAACAATCATATTAAGTAAAGGTCTTTAAAGTGGGAATGGAGAATTACATACATTCGTTGAACAAATGAATGTATACAGCGCTTGAGAAGACCAATGCTTGAACTGTTCCACTGCAAAACCTTTCAATATTGTTCATTTCAATAGAATCCATTTGGATGAACACGTACGTGAAATTAAATGATAAAAAAATGCTTTTCTTTGTTTTGGTGTGTATCGACAAAATGAAGGGGAAATAGGTCACTTGTTACAGTATATAGAAAAGTTTTTTTTTTTTTTTCATTGGTTCAGTTAAAAGATTTCCTACGGTCCACTGATTTGATAAATTTGAATCGGTATTGAGCATTGCTCTTGTCAAGTTGCATATCTGAATGCATGCTAGTGATATACTTATCTTTTAATTGTATCGGAGGCGCAATGGCCCAGTGGTTAGGGCAGCGGACTCGCGGTTTCGATTCCCAGACCGGGCGTTGTGAGTGTTTATTGAGCGAAAACACCTAAAGCTCCACGAGGCTCCGGCAGGGGATGGTGGTGATCCCTGCTGTACTCTTTCATCACAACTTTCTCTCACTCTTTCTTCCTGTTTCTGTTGTACCTGTATTTCAAAGGGCCGGCCTTGTCACTCTCTGTGTCACGCTGAATATCCCCGAGAACTACGTTAAGGGTACACGTGTCTGTGGAGTGCTCAGCCACTTACACGTTAATTTCACGAGCAGGCTGTTCCGTTGGTCGGATCAACCGGAACCCTCATCGTCGTAACCGACGGAGTGCTTCCACAGAATTGTATCAGTCAGTGAACTGCAACCATGCTGGGACACAGCCTCGGCGAGTTTAGCCGAACAGAACTTATTCTATCGTTATCTTTTGGCCGAAATCCTAAATCACGGGAACGCAAACAAACCAACACCAGTTGTCAAAAGTTGATGGAAGACAAACACACACACACATGGGCTTCTTTCAGCTTTCGTTTACCAAATCCACTCACAAGGCTTTGGTCATTCCGGGATTATAGTAAAAGATCTTATCCAAAGTGTCACACGGTGGGACTGAACCCGGAACCATGCGGTTGGGAAGCAAACTTCTCACCATAAAGCCATGCCTCAGAATATTTCCAAATTGATTCTTTTATTTAAAAAAAGTTGGACTGAGGTAACCATCTAAGAATTGTGGACTTTTGGTTTGATTTCTCTTCTCTAAGTTATCGTCGCTCGACATAGTAAAATTAGCAGCCAATTTCCCTCAAATCCAATCTTACCATTAAAAAAAAAAAAAGACAGAGAATGTAGCTCTTGATACACATAAAACACAGGATGGCCTAAGCTGAAACATTTTTATAGTATCCTGCTCAACCATGGTAGACCTAGGGTTAAGCAAGAACGAAAACAACTGTGCGCCATTAATCAAAAACCTTCGATGGTCTGGGGAGAGGGGAGAGCTGGCATAAACCACAGTTGCTGTTGTTTAGCCCCATCTCAAACCCGTGTCCAAAGATGATCTATGCGTAACAATTCCAATACCCGCCTGCTACTAAGGAGAGTACAAATAGTAGAAATTCCTCATAAATCACTTCAAGTTATAGTAGATAAATCTTGGCCAACAGTCCTATGACCAAAGGTGCTCCAAACATGACAACACCTGTTAAATTTTTTTTTTCAGATTGCATTCCCTAATGTTTTTTTTTTGTTTTCTTATTTTTTTTTTAATGGTAAGATTTGATTCGAGGGAATCTGGCTGTAATTTTATTAGGTCGAGAAACAACCATTTAAAGCAGAGAACTTAAACATAGCCAACAGCAATTCTTAGACGATTACCCTAGCTCAAATTTTTATAAAAGGAATATTCTACGGCGTGGCTTTATGGTAAGAAGCTGGACTTCTAATCCAGAGGCCGTGAGTTCGTATCTCACAAAAGAAAAAAAAAAGGCAGCGAGCTGGCAGAATCGTTAGCACGCCGGGCGAAATGCTTAGCAGTATTTCGTCTGTCTTTACGTTATGAGTTCAAATTCCGCCGAGGTCGACTTTGCCTTTCATCCTTTCGGGGTCGATAAATTAAGTACCAGTTACGCACTGGAGTCGATGTAATCGACTTAATCCCTTTGTCTGTCCCCTCTATATTTAGTCCCTTGTGGGTAATAAAGAAACAGATTACCCTAGCGCAAATTTTTTATAAAAGGAATATTCTATGGCGTGGCTTTATGGTAAGAAGCTGGACTTCTAATCCAGAGGCCGTGAGTTCGTATCTCACAAAAGAAAAAAAAGGCGGCGAGCTGGCAGAATCGTTAGCACGCCGGGCGAAATGCTTAGCAGTATTTCGTCTGCCACTACGTTCTGAGTTCAAATTTGCATTTCATCCTTTCGGGGTCAATAAATTAAGTACCAGTTACGCACTGGAGTCG
>NC_043005.1:57446648-57454148 GCF_006345805.1 Octopus sinensis | reverse complement strand
TCAAATTTTTCCATAAGGGAAGCAATTTTAGGGGAGGAGATGAGTCGATTACATCGACCCCAGTGTTCAACTGGTACTTATTTTATCAACCCCAAAAGGATGAGAGGCAAAGTCGACCTCGGCAAGATTTGAACTCAGAACATAGCAACAGACAAAATACCGCTAAACATTTCACCTGGTGTGCTAATGATCCTGCCAGCTCGCTGCCTTAATAATGATAATAACAATAAAAAAATTGTTTCTAATTAGGAGCAAGGCCAGCAGTTTTGAGGAGAGATGGTTAGTCAATTACACTGACTCAGTACTAGCTTAGTACCTTATTTTATCAACCCTGAAAGATGAATGGCAAAGTTGACCTCTGCAGGATTTTAAATTTAGAACATAAAAACATTAAATATCAAAAGGTTTTTTTGTTCATGTTCAACCAATTATGCAAATCTATTATCCCTACTAATAACAAATTTTCTAATATAAGTACAAGGCTAGAAATTTGTGGAGAGGAAAGTAGTTGATTACACTGACCCCCCAGTACAAGATTGGTACTTTGTTTATATTGATTTTCAAAGTGTGAGAGGTAAAAAGTGACCTTAATGGAGTTTGAATTCAGAAAGAATAGGAACCGAATATTGTCTAATGCTGTATCAATTCTTCCAACCTACCATCCTAGTAATGATTTCAAATTTTGACAAATGGCCAGCAATTATGGAAGGGAGGGGATAAGTCAATTACATTGCCCCCTCCCCTCCTCCAGTGTTCAACTGGGACTTATTTTATCAAGCCCAAAAGGATGGAAAGCAAAGTCGACCTCAGTGGAATTTGAGCTTAGAATATAAAGATAGACGAAATGCTGATAAGCATTTTGCCTGGCGTGCTAATGATTCTGCCAACTTATTTCCCTAATAATAATAATAATCCTTTCTACTATAGGCACAAGGCCTGAAATTTTGGGGGAAGGGACTAATCAATTACATCAACCCCGGTGCTTCACTGGTACTTATTTTATCAACCCTAAAAGGATGAAAGGCAAAGTCGACCTTGGTAGAATTTGAACTCAGAGTGTAAAGATGGACAAAATGCTTAGCAGCATTTTGTCCGGTCTGCCAACAGTTCTGCTAGGATACTGTCTAAATAATAATGATATTTTACAGGTACTAAGCTCATTGGCCCTGGAAGAATTTAATGTAAAGGGCAAATTTAACCTTGGCAAGATTTGAACTCGGACTGAACAGGTGCAGGGTGTGGTTTTGGGTTCAGCCCCATAGCATGGCACCTGAAGCAAAGGTATCTTGTACCAAAGCCTCAGGTTGACCAAAGCTGTGAGTGAAATTTGGTAGATGGGACCATCTTTGATTGTGTGTGGTAAACGTAATCCATCTTCTAGATTAACACCACCACCATCTGGCCCTTGGGTGCCCAAAGCAGAATGTACTCTATTCCAAGTATTTGAACTAAGTATCCAGTTTGAAGATAATTTCCTTTTCTTTAAAAAAAAAGAAAAAAATCAAACACAGCCCATCATGCTTTAGTTTAGTAAAAGGAAAAAAAAACCTAAATTCCACTTGATAATCTTTTCTGGTGCTTTATGGGAACCTGCTCATCCACCGCCCTCAATGACAATATTTTCTACTGTAGTCACAAGGCCTGAGATATTGGAGAAGGGGCAAGTCAACTACATTGACCCTAATGCTCAAATGGTACTTAATTTATCGACTCCAAAAGGATGAAAGGTAAAATCAACTTTGGCAAAATTTAAACTCAGAATATAAAGATGGGAAAAATGCTACTAAGCATTTTCTCTGGCATGCTAATGATTCTGCCAACTCACTGCCTTAGTAAGTAGTAATAATAATAATGATAATAATAATAATAATTATCATTATTATTATTTCTAACATAGGCGCAAAGCCCAATGCCCTCAATAACAACAACATAAAATATGGGAAGAACTAACTTTTGAACACATGCTACTCCTGCATAAATATTCACAGCTACACATGCACACAGCAAAAAAACGAAACTGTAGTGGGGGCAAAAAACAATTAAAAAAATAACCAACATGGCAGCATGTAAATTTTTTTTCCGTTTTTTTTTTCCAATAAAACTTTTGTATTTAATTTACAAAATTAATCATAATATTATTTCTTATAAAGGCAGGCACAAAGCCTTTGAATTAGAGGAGAGGCAGAAGGGGATAAAAAGTTGTAGTGTAGAGTGTATCCTCTTGTCAACGTTATTAGTGATGGTTTCACTAAGAGCTTGCCTTAGATGATGATGTTAAATAATGGTTGTTGTTAATTAGTTATGATGCATAACATTTTGAGAAGAAATAAAAAAGGAGTGAGAGAAATAATTAAAACCAGGCCGTGGTCTTAATTCACTGAGAAATTGGAGGTGTGCTGTGGCACCTTCCTTGTAATATTCGTTAAATCTGCATCTCAAAACATTATGACCCATAGGGCCAGCATTTATCTCAGCTTTCCCTAGAAATTTTGCTAATGGGAAACTACTCTCATCACATCACTGGACAGGGTGCTGACTACCACATATCAACTTCTCAGGAAAAAAAACAGAGAAAAATAAAAAAAGAAATTGTAAATGTACAGCAATTAAAAAACAAAAAGTAGCATGAAGATATAAAAGAAAATTTCAAAAACAACAAAAAAAAAAGTAGTAGCAGTAACAACAACAAACATTGCAAATTTCAAAAAAAAAAAATGTTTTAATAAATTCATGATTTAGAAATCAGTTCCCACCTAGCCTAAGTGCTATATATAAAGTTATAGAGAGTAAGTGGGTGCTGATAGGAAATACTGATCGAAGCTTTGACAGAAGAAATTAAAAGTTTATTACATTTAGAATGCAAATGCACAGGCATCAAGAAATTTGTAACGTCTTTATTTATGATATGTCTCAAAGCAAAATCAGCAGTAAATAACACCTTATAATGCATTGAGTTAAAAACGCTTTGAATGGGGGGGGGGGGGAGAAGCAGAAATTATTTATAGACAAAATTGCTTCAAGATACATCATTAATAAAGGACCTAGTTAAATGTCATAAATACTGTCAACTGTATACATTAGTTTTGTGTCATGCCAATGTTTTTAGCAAATGAGTCGACACTCATTTTGTGCCAAATCAATGTAGTCAACAGATGAATTAACCGTCATCTGTAGATTTGATTGTTGTGGAAATGCTTTTAGCTAAGAAGTTGAGCGATCTTATAAATATAGCATTGTATGAACATTGTCGGCAGATGAATTGACTCAACTGTGTTTAGTGTTTTGTTGGTCAACAAATTCAGAAGAGGTGTTAACTGAAGATCTGTTGTGTTATGTTTATCAGCAGATGCATATTTTAAATATAAAGCTTAGGTTTTGTAGATATGTGATGTAAAACTTCTCAGCAGATGTGATGAGTTTTTACAATGTCAGTATTTGTGTCAACAGCCAGTCAGAGATATTTATTGTATTGAATCAGCTATGTCAGCAGAGATTTTTAACCATCAACACAGCCAGAAGATGAATGTAGATCTGGTCAACTGTAGATCTGGTATTATGTCAACACTGTCAGCAAATGTGTTGACTGCCAACTGTAAGACAACATCATTAGCAAATGAATGTATTGTCAGCCAACATTGTCAGATTTGATATTTTGTCAAAATTGTCAACAAATATGCTGACAGATGATTATAAATCAGGTTTCTCGTCAGCACTATCAGCAGATATGTTGACAAGCTATGTTGCTAATACTTAGTCAACACCATCAGTGTATGTCATTGACAGTCAACTGCAGATTTGATGTTTTGTCAAAATTGCCATCAGATGTGCTGACATTCAACTATAAATCTAGTTTTACATCAACACAGTCGGCAGATGTATCAACAAGCTATGTCACTAATATTTTGTCAACATCATCTGTACAGGTCATTGACAGTCAACTGAAGATTTGATGGTTTGTCAAATTGCCAAGAAATGTGTAATAATAACAAGGAAAGCAGATGAAAACAAGAGATAATAATGGTGCAGCCACTGGCATGGGCATTATCTGCCAAACCACATTATTCCACCTTCCAATGCAGCACCAACACTTAAATCTACTGTATAACAGTAAACATCATCATCAAGGGAAGATAAGACAGAAACTTTAATCTCAAGGAAGAGTGAGTGAGTGTGTGTGAGAGAGAGAGAGAGAAAGAAACAGAGAGGGGGGGGGGCAAAGAAGTTAGACGAAAAGGAGATGTTCAACTTGAGACAGAAAGTGATGGATGGAAGGTCCAATTGTTTTCAGGAAAGACTCCAAGTAAGTATATACACACACATACAATCACAGACATACACACACGTACATACATATGCATATATCAGTACACGTATGCACATACATACACACGTTCCTTCATACACATGCATATATACACACAGACACACACAAGCAAGGTTATGTATGGTTTTCCTCTTGCTCTATAAAATTCATACAGTTTATCGTCATCTTTTTTGGTGTTGTTGTAAAAGGTTATCGGAGTAAGGCTGTCTTTTTTTTTTCGGGGTATTTTTCTTTGCTTTTTATTTGGTTTTGGGGGTTATTGATAAAGAAATTTCCAAGGGAGTGAAAGAAAATGAGTAAGCAGATAAAGTCAAAAATATTTACAAACAGATGGTGACTATCTAAAGTTGGCTAGGTAACTCTTGGGTAGTAGCCCTTCAGATGTGATGACAGTACAGAGTAAATATATGGTAAGTGGATAGTAGTAGTAGAAGTAGTAGTAGTATTAGCTAACTGAACACTCAAGAATCACCACACAAAAAGCTAAACATGTCTATTCTACAGACCCCCACCCTACCTATACATGTCAATTACTTAGCCCTTCATCTGGTTACCAAATATAATTTGGTTCACTGGGTTCAAAAATCAATTGCTTAAATGTTCCTGACCCATAAGGTTTTTTTTTTTTTCTAATCAGAAAAACTCCAACCATGTCAAAATTCACATTGATAATTTTTGCTAGCCACCCACCAACTTATCTACACTGATCCTGTAAGGCAACAATATTCTTGATCAATAGAAATTAACCCTTTAACATTTAACCAGCCATATCAGGACAAAATGTGCTACCAGTTTTAAGTTCACAGACAGCCAGATTCTGCCTCTCACACCTACACTACAATGTCATTCTAAAAATAAACAATCACATCTTAGAAATCTCAAAGCTATGAGATAATGCATGATTAATTCAAAACAATGTGAATAAATAGGCATTACATTTGACAGAGTAATCTGAATGCTTAAAGGGTTAAAACATGTTTAGCATCCTTCTTCCTAACCAAAATGGTCAGCCGTTTTTCTCCTAGTTACGGCCATCTTATCTATAGTACTTTGAAAACTTTCGAGAACTAGTGAAAAGGATCAAAGAGTTAAGTTAGCATTTTCAATATTGAATCATGAAAAAATGTGATGAAAGGATATTTGAAAGACCAGGGAATGGGGGAGGGAGGTTAAAGAATTTAAAATTTTTTTTATCTTGCTATTTCACACAACCCCACCAAGATTAAAATTTCTAAATATTTTTTTTTTCTTTTAATTTAATAGGTTTATTCTAGAAAGAAAGAAATTTTTTTTCATTTTTTTTTATTTTCTGTTTTTTTAAAGGCTCCAGTGAAATAACTACAAGAGTCAAATATTAATTTTATTAAAATACATAGGTCACACATGGGCACACACACATACATACACATTCATAAATATATGCATGTGTGTGTATTAGAGTGTGAGTGTGTGTGAGTGTGTGTGCGTGTGCATGTGTGTGTGTGTGTGTTCCTGAATATTGTTGGAGGATATATGTACAAGATGAAAAAGAGTATTACTGCATTTACAGATCCATCCTCTACAAAACCGAAGGTATGGAATAATTTGGAAGGGATGGAGTGGGTGGGAGGGGGGTAACATGGCATATGGAAACTAATTTATATTTTTTCCACCTAGTCGCAATACATCCACTAAAGAATGTACAGTCATAGGCTTATGGGGGGGCACAGAGAATAATGGTCGCAAATTATTGAGGGACTGAGGCCAGGAGTAGATCGGGGCAATAGAATTCACTAATATTGCATCAGCAGACCGGGTGGATGGAATCTTAAAAAAAAAAAAACAAAAAAAAACCTCATCCACGTTTTAGAGCATAATGTATATAAGAATGCATGTATGCATTTCATGTACATGTGTGTGTGTATGTATGTATGTATGTAATATGTCTGTTAGGGAAGGAGTAAAGAACAGAATCATTCTATCAGTAACACAACTGACTTTTGTTGCAGTCAAGTGGCTTGACTTTACCATCATGGAAGATATAGACGCTACTGTTCTTTTTGCGTACATAGATGGCATTAAAACCAAACCCACCTCTACTAATTACCAGGATGTCACAAAGAGAAAGAATATGCTGATCAAGCAGGGCTTTCTCAAAGCCACCGCAAGCAAACTCATCTTGTCCTGGTTCATAACTGTCAACATGTACTATAGCACCCTCAACATCCACAATCTGTTTAGCAAACAGTTTCTTTGCGCTCATTCGAACAGTCTGAGAGTCTGTGGAAACAAATATCTTGTATGTAGAATTGCTGTACCTCTGTAAAAACTTCCATACAACACTAACTGAAGAGTACTTATTACGGACACGGAAATCCAAAGGAATTGTGGGATTAGTTCCGAGACGAATTTGAGAACACACTAGCTTTGTGGTGTTGTTGGGAATAAATCGTTTTAGAGTGCTCTCAATTTTATCATTCATATAGTTACTATGTCGAAACATCTGGTCCATGACTTTGGCGAAGCTCTTTCTCCAACTCATTCTGTCGAGATCCTTCAATTTACGTCGGTAGCGTGAGTTTTTTAATAACGGATTAATATACCATCGATTGGTAACTAGGTAGATGACGTCAGCATGAAACAGGGCTTCAAGATTTACCGTGTTTAGTGTTTTGGTGAACATGTCGTTGCTATTGAGATCAAAATACTGTGCACTGCGATGTTGAATGTCAGACATGTTCACATTCCAGTTGACTTGATTAGGAACAAAGAATTTCGTAAGCAGACATGGTTTTGTCATTATGATACCGAATGTCCGGTTTGTAGCCATAGCCATTACATAGGCAGACATTATACCTCGCTGCCGGTCACCCCATCCTAGACACCGAGTCAATTTGTCACAATAATATATGAGGTACTTCTGTGGTGGTGGCTGGGGTGCTTTGGTTGTGATTGGGATTGGATCAAGACGGCTGCTTATGTTGATCATACTATGATGGTTCTGGATGATCAGCAAAAAGGCTAAGGTGCCAACACTCATCACAGTGAAGAGAACAGCCTGAAAAAGAAAGCAGAATAGTGATTAAAGTATAATAATAATAACAATAATAATAATAACAACAATAATAATAATAACAACAATAATAATAATAATAATAATATAATAATTTCGAACTCTAGGTACAAGACCATGAAAA
>NC_043005.1:57426648-57441648 GCF_006345805.1 Octopus sinensis | reverse complement strand
ACCACCACTTGACAATTGGTGTTGATGTGTTTATGTCCCTGCAACTAAGCAGTTCAGCAAAAGAGACGAATACAATAAGAACAGGCTTAGAAAAAAAGAAATGTCCTGGGGCCAATTTGTTCAACTAGAACCCTTCAAATGACTAAAACAAGTAAAAGAATCAATCACCTATTTACAAAATTTGCTTCTTGATCACATGTCCAGCAAATAGCTTATGGAAAACACCCAAACATCTTCAAACATAAAACATTTTAATACTTTTATACATACAGGAATTCTCATGTTACAAAAATGTTGCACTCCGTAACAACTTGCTGTAACATGCCAGCATGAAATACCATTTCCTCTTGACTTCCATTCTCTACTGCAAGATTTTCAAGAGCACAGCATTTTCATAACAATACCTGTGTTAGCATATATAGCTAGACTTCTGAATACATTTTTTAGCACTATCAAAATCTGTTATTTCAGTTGTACAGATTTCTTCTGTTTTACTCTTTTACTTGTTTCAGTCATTTGACTGTGGCCATGCTGGAGCACTGCCTTTAGTCGAGAGCAAATCGGCCCTAGGACTTATTCTTTGTAAGCCTAGTACTTATTCTATCGGTCTCTTTTGCTGAACCGCTAAGTTATGGGGACATAAACACACCAGCATCAGTTGTCAGGTGATGTGGGGACAAACACGGACACACACACAGATATACATATATATATATATATATATATACGACGGGCTTCTTTCAGTTTCTGTCTACCAAATCCACTTACAAGGCTTTGGTCGATCCGAGGCTATAGTAGAAGACGCCCAAGGTACCATGCAGTGGGACTGAACCTGGAATCATGTGGATCGTAAGCAAGCTATTTACCACACAGCCACTCCTACGCCTATCTTCATTGTCATCCTCATCAACCATCTGTCACAAGAGAAGATGGAGCCTTTGCTATTTTCTCTCTTCTTCTCCCCTCTTCTTTCCTACACTTACATTATGCAACCATATTACATGCAATGACTGCATAGGTCTATTTGAGACTGATAGCTTTTGTTGCAGTCACCACAGATGACTGCAACAGAATTGAATCACTGCGTGGAACTGATGCCTTCCACCTGTCTTTTTAGTGCATGAAACTAATTTCAATCCTCCTCTAATCTAAGTGCTCAAGTTCGAATTCAACTATGGTTAATGCAACTTTTGTGTTCTCTTAAAGGTTAACAGAACAGTCAGTAGTTCTTATATGATGTATAAATAGAATCTGGGATAGGTATGGTATCTTCTGTTAGTTATCTTAAAAGCTTTCACTGCAAGTGTGTTACTAGTAAATAAATACACTTGCTTTCAATACCACACTTTCCAGATTGCTTGTAATAATCAATGTATATTTTATTTCAGCATATAGCATTTACCATATTCATTAACGTATAAAATACTTCTTTCATGTGTAAGCAGGATTGTATAACTCGCACAATATTGACTTTACAGATAGATGCACTTTTACAGGCTATGCAAGTAAAATTCAAATGGTTACTATTGAATTTTTCTGTTTTGCTTAGGATGTATGAATGTTTTCAGTATATTATTTCATACAGCAATTATGATAAATTTGACATCATAATATTAAAGAAAAGTTAGTGCATATCATGCATGAAATTTATTTTCTGAGACTTCATTTCCCATAATGAAATGAATGCATTATATTATAAACAACAGCACATTATTACACATTATAAAGTGCAGATATGACATTAGAATCAATAGTTTGAGAGATGGCTAGAACTAAGTTACCTTTCACTATAGAAAGGTCAGAAGATTTAACTCCAGCAGCTGACTTGCTCAAGCCTTTCACTGCTCAGTTTGAGGTTAACATTTACTTACTCTTTTCCTACTGCCATAACTTTTGTTTCCTTATGGTTGAGATAAAGACCATGCATACTTAATACCCTTTTCTACTACATTTATCATTTCTTGTAGTCTGGCTTCAGTCTTGGCAAGTGGAGCAGTCTCGTCTACATGTCTTAGATTAGAAATATACACTGAGAGGCTCGAACAGGTTAAATTGTAGAAGTATCATGGAGCCCAAATCTCTGATGAAACCACATGGAAGAAAGAAATTAGGACAGAGCTAGCCATGGCAAGAACGTCATTGGAAAAGCTTAACATTTGGACCAGTAAAAGTGTTCCAACTAAGTAAAAAAAAAAAAAAACAAGGCTAGTATGTACACTCAATTGGCCAATAGGCATTTGCAGTTGTAAAGCATGAACTCTAGACAAATTTGAAGACAATGTAACCGATGTTGTTTGGAATGTGCGTGTACAGGAGAAAGTTAAGAGTCTTTTACAAGGATCACCAGACAAATGGATGGGCGTTACAACAATGAGATGAAGGAAAATAACTCCAGAACATTGTGAAAAAACAAATGCTCATTTATTATGGCCATATTCGAAGCAGAGGTTTGGAAAACATTATCATGGAAGGAAGAGTAGAGAGCAGTAGATCAAAAGGCAAGCAAAGAACGCAATGGATGGACAATATCAGAGAGCTGGTTGGACCAGAGTGGCAAGGCAGAGGAGAACATGCACTTTGCAGGCATTCAATACGTGATGATTGTGAGTTGGCTTGTTGCTTTTTCTCGGTTTCAAATTAATGGTTTTAATATAAAACCCTTTAGTATTTAAACCAGCCATCTCTGGCCCAAATATGACATCTGTTTTCTAACCAACCAGATCCAGCCTATCACACATACCCTTCAATGTCACTCAAAAAATATACAATTATATCATGAAAATTTTGAAGCTATGAAATAAAGCATGATTAATTAAAAACAATGTGAATGAAAAAGCTTTACATTCGATAGAAAAATCTGAATGCTAAAGGGGTAATATTAACTTATTTCTTTACTACCCACAAGGGGCTAAACACAGAGAGGACAAACAAGAACAGACACACGGATTAAGTCAATTATATCGACCCCAGTGTGTAACTGGTACTTATTTAATCGACCCCGAAAGGATGAAAGGCGAAGTCAACCTTGGCAGAATTTGAACTCAGAACGTAACGGCAGACGAAATACAGCTACGCATTTCACCCGGCGTGCTAACGTTTCTGCCAGCTCTAACATTTTATATAAGGTGATGGGCTGGCAGAATCATTAGTGCACCAGAAAAATTGCTTAGCATCATCCTTTTCAACTTTACATTCTGAGTTTGAATGTCACCAGGGTTGACTTTGCCTTTCATCTTTCCGGGGATCAATAAAATAATTGCCAGTTGAACACAGGGGTCAATGTAATCAACTAGCCCCTTGTTCCAAAACTGTTGGCTTTGTGCCAAAGTTGGAACCCAATATTAGCATTTCATAATGTTTACAGGACCCGTTTCAGTCATGGGATTGTACCTAAAAAGTTCCGCTCTGAGGCGAAGTCCAGGCAAGGTTGTTTATGGAAGACCAGCAGTTGCTCATGCATACCAGCCTCCCTTCTCCATGCCACCAATGTTATCCAAGGGAAAGGTAAAGACCGATGCAGCTTTGGCACCACATTGCAACTAATTTCTACAGCTGAGTGAACTGAAGCAACGTGAAATAAAGTGTCTTGCTCAAGATCACAATGCACACCCCGGTTCAGGAATTGAACTCACTACCTCATGATTGTGAACCCAACGCTCTAACCACTGAGCCATGCACCCTCTATTGCATGATTAAACAAACCATCCAATGTTCAGAGAAGTTAAATGTACTTAGCGGTAACACACACAACAAAGATAATATTTTGTTTTGTAACCTGACCTAAATCCATCTTAACTCCTTTACAGACTCCAAGTCTTACAGTATTAGAATAGTTTGTAATATATATTGATCGATTTTATTTCATAGCACAATTCCACTTTTGATTAAGACTGGTATTGTTGATTAAATTGATTTTTACTCTTTTTATGATTGCATTTTTTAATGAGTTGTTTTAATTTCCCACTATAATTAAGACCATTAAGTCCCATTGAGTGGCACTCTGGGCAAGCATGTTCTACTCATAAAAGCGTTGTGGGTGGATTTGATAGGTGGAAACTGAAAGAAGCTTGTCATATATATATAGAGATATCTAAGAGTGTGTGTGTGTCTCTGTGTTTGTTCCCCAGTACCACTTGACAACTGGTGCTGGTGTATGTCCTCATAACTTAGCAGTTTGGCAAAAGAGAATGATACTAGGGTCAATTCATTCAACTAAAAATTCTTGAAGGAGGTGCTCCAGTATGACCGTATAGCCATTGTCTAATGACTGAAACAAACAAAAGAAAAAAATTTCTCCCCCTCCACTCTCTCTTTCTCAGTATGCAGAAGAAATTGACTGTGTTCAGACCCAGAGATAGATGAGATCTGCCTAAGATATGTAACAATGGCACCCCTGTAATCCTCAATCAGGATTTGAAGGCCCATGGAAAGATAATTACATCAACCTCCAAACTCAACAACTACTTTATTTTATCAACCTTCGAAGGATGAAAGACAATGACACCTCTGTGCAATCTGAACTCAATATGTATTAAAATTAAGGTAACGAGCAGGTAGAATCATTAGCAGGCCAGTCAAAATGCTTAGTGGCATTTCGCCTGCCTTTGTGTTCTGAGTTCAAATTCCTCTTGAGCTTGATGAAATAAGAACCAGTTGACTACTGGTGTTGATATATTTGACTATTCTCCTCCCCTAATATTGCTGACCTAGCACCAAAATTTGAAACCAATATATATCAAAATAAAGGTGGCGAGCTGGCAGAATTGTTAGCAGGCTGGTCAAAATCCTTAGTGGCATTCCATTTATCTTTGCATCCTAAGTTCAAATTCCACCTAGGTTGACTTTGCCTTTTGTCTTCTTGAGGTCAATAAAATAAGAACCAGTTGAGTACTGGAGTTGGTGTAATCAACTTATCCCCTCCCTCAAAATTGCTGGCCTTGTGCCAAAATTTGAAACCAATATGTATCAAAACTAACTTCCTTCTCCACCCACCATTCCTATCCCAACTTTTTACTAGGGTGGTGAGAGAAGACCAAACTGATTAAATTAAAATGCAGACTTTTCCAGTTTTGATACACCATCTCATAGTCTTTACAATTAAGAACTGGGAGAATATGTCCATGATGAAGGATTGAACCTGTGATGACATGATGAGTATGGAATTAAAAAGAAAGAAAAATGAACATAGCTGTGGTTCAGAAGCTTGCTTTGCAACCACATGGTTTCAGGTTCAATCCCACTGCACAGAACCTAGAGCAAGTGTCTTCTACTATATCCTTGGGCCAACCAAAACCTTGGGAGTGGATTTGGTAGACAGAAACTGTGTGGAAACCCATCATGTATATATTCTCTTTTACTCTCTTTACTCTTTTACTTGTTTCAGTCATTTGACTGCGGCCATACTGGAGTACTGCCTTTAGTTGAAGAAATCGACGCCAGGACTTATTCTTTGTAAGCCTAGTATTTATTCTATTGGTATCTTTTGCCGAACCGCTAAGTTACAGGGACGTAAACACACCAGCATCGGTTGTCAAGTGATGCTGGGGGACAAACACAGACACACAAACATATACACACACATGCATATATATATATATATATATACACACACACACGTACAACGGGCTTCTTTCAGCTTCCGTCTACCAAATCCACTTACAAGGCTTTGGTCAGCTCAAGGCTATAGTAGAAGACACTTGCCCATGCAGTGGGACTGAACCTTGAACTATGTGGTTGGTAAGCAAGCTACTTACCACAGAGCCACTCCTATGTCCAAAAATGTTTCGTGGAAGCCTCCGGATGCCGAAATATATATATATTCATTCTTTGATTCTTTTACTTGCTTCAGTCATTTGACTGTAGCCATGCTGGAGCACCACCTTAAAGGGCTTAGTACTTATTCCATTGGTCTCATTAGCTGAACCACTAAGTTATGGGGACATAAACACACCAACATCAGTGGTCAAGTAATGGTGAGTGGACAAACGCAGACATGAAGACACACACACAGATAAATGCATATATATACATAAAATGGCTTCTTTCAGTTTCCATCTATCAAATACACTCACAAGGTGCTATGCAGTGGGACTGAACCTGGAACCATGTGGTTGGGAAGCAAACTTCTTACCACACAGCCATGCCTGCACACACACACACACACACACACACACAAATACATATATTTATATATGTATGTATACCTATGTGTCTGTGTTTGTCACCCACTCTATCCCACTTAACATGTGTTGGTTAGTTTGCATCCCCATAACTTAGCAATTTAGCAACAGAAAGAAATCGATAGAAAATGCACCAAATTTTTGTTTTTTCAGAAAAGGTGGGAGGGGGGAGTAGAAAGTGTAAGTACTGAAGTCAGTTTGATTTGACTAAAACCCTTCAAGGTAGTGCTCCAGAATGGCCACAGCCCAATGACTGAAAACGGACAATAAATACGATACAAAGAAAATATTTGAAATGTTCAGAGAGACAAATGAAGACATGGGAGTAATAGTGGTAGTAGAAATAAATACTGAAGGTGGTGGAAGTACTGGTGATGCTAATGAGAGAACGACTAATGGTGATGGTGGTGGTGGTGGTAGTGGTGGTGGTAGTGGTGGTGGTAGCTGTAGTAGTAGTAGTAGTAGTAGTTCTGAGGTAGTGGTAGTACTGTTGATAGTGAAAGGAAGATCAGCGGTAGTAGTGATGGAAGGAGTACTGGAGGTGGTAGTGGCAGCAGCAGTGTTGGTGGTAGTAATAGTAGATGTAATGAAAAAAAAAAGGGGGTGAAGATATAATAGTAGTGGTGGTAGTGGAGGTGGAGGGAGAGGTGATGGTAGTAATAATAGTCGAGTAGTAGTAGTAGTAGTAGTAATGATAGCTATGGCAATGAAGATCAGTTAGATCTAGTTATTGGTTTTGGCAAATGTACCAAAGAATGCTTCTAGAATATCAATAACAACAACAATTGGAATGGGCATCAAGCCAATATTTAAAGTTAAGGTCGGTGGACGGGTGGGTGGGTGGACGGGTGGGTGGGTGGACGGGTGGGTGGGGATGAAGAAGGGGAGATATACATAGTTAAATGCAAACCCACTATATCAGTAATACTGATTATTTCTTGCTGTTGTTGTTTAAGCCTGACTCAGCCATGATTCTGCAGACCTGTGATCAATGACATTCCACCCATGACCATCCAACTCATTTCTTTTTTCATACAAATGCAATGGTGTTCTTCCTCCTTTTGTGAGGTGATTGGGGGTAGCTGGAGGACAATTTGGGCGCTGTTTTTAGCAAGTCAAACAGCCAGGTTGAGGCTTCTTTGTTTGTTCAACTGGTATGCAGTTGAATAAAGTGGTGTGATGAGTGGTTGTGGCGAGTAAGGAATGGTGGTTGCAGCGAGTGAGGAACAATGGTTGTGGCGAGTGAGGAAAGGTGGTTGTGGAGAGTGAGGAAAGGTGGTTGTGGAGAGTGAGGAAAGGTGGTTGTGGCGAGTGAGGAATGGTGGTCTTGGCAAGTGAGGAATGGTGGTTGTGGCAAGTGAGGAATGGTGGTCGTGGCAAGTGAGGAATGGTGGTCGTGGCAAGTGAGGAATGGTGGTCGTGGCGAGTGAAGAGTGGTCATGGAGAGTGAAGAGTGGTCATGGCAAGTGAGGAATGGTGGTTGTGATGACAGCGGAATGGTAGTTGTGATGACAGAGGAATGGTGGTTGTGATGACAGAGGAATGGTGGTTGTGATGACAGAGGAATGGTGGTTGTGATGACAGAGGAATGGTGGTTGTGATGACAGAGGAATGGTGGTTGTGATGACAGAGGAATGGTGGTTATGATGACAGAGGAATGGTGGTTACAGCTATGATGTTTGGGATGAGTGGTAAATCAAACCCAATATGACATGGAAATGGTCTACCACTTTTGCCACTCTTAATAATTGTTTCTTATCTTGGCACAGTGCCAGCAATTTTTTTTTTTTTTTTTTTTTTTTTTTAGTGGGAGGAAAGATTAATCAATTGTATCAACTCTAGTGCTAGACTAGAACTTAGTCTTGTCGACCCGAAAATGATGAAAAAGCAGAGCTCACTTTGGTGAGATTTAAACCAGAATAAATACAACAAGGCATGTTTTGAACATTCTAATGATTCTGCCTAATTATAATAAAATATTTTCAACATAGGCATAGGGCCAGAAACCAGGAGGGAGCGTTAAGTCAATTAGTGGGTATTTTATTTTGCTTCATACTAATGGTTCTGCCAGATCTACAATAACATACGTGTGCATATGCATGAACGTCTATTTGTATGTGTTTATATGTATGAGGGAGAGAGAGAGAGAGAGAGAGAGAGAGAGAGAGAGAGAGAGAGAGAGAGAGAGAGAGGAACATGAGCATGAACCTGGTATTCCTTAATTACATCTGTTGTGTTTCTGTGTTCAATAATTAATTAATGATGTCACACTATAAATGCAGTATACATAATCCTACTGAATATTTCCTCAGACTGTGTCGAAATATTTCAAGGATGTGTCCAGCAAAATTAAGTGAACTGCTTTAATAAATTGCATGCATGAATTGTAATTACAGTGTGACATCATTGATTAATTACCAAATACAAAAAAAAAAAACATGCAAAAGATGAAATACAGGGATTACAAAGTTCATGCCCATGTTTTTTGTTTTTCTTTTTTGTTTCATTACTGATATAATCTTTTTATTATGTCACAGCACTTTCCGAACTGCAAAGAACCTTATGCAATTGAATAAAGTGGTGAGTGATGAGTGGTGGTCATGACAAGTGGTAGTCGTGGGATGTGACGAGCGGTTGTGGCGAGTGAGGAATGGTGGTTGCGACAAGTGAGGAACGATGGTTGTGGTGAATGAGGAATGGTGGTCGTGGCGAGTGAAGAATGGTTGTTATTGTGAGTGAGGAATGGTGGTCTTGGCGAGTGAGGAATAGTGGCCGTGGCGAGTGAGGAATGGTTGTTGTTGTGAGTGAGGAATGGTGGTCTTGGCGAGTGAGGAATAGTGGCCGTGGCCAAGTGAGGAATGGTGGCCGTGGCCAAGTGAGGAATGGTGGCCGTGGCGAGTGAGGAATGGTGGCCGTGGCGAGTGAGGAATGGTGGCCGTGGCGAGTGAGGAATGGTGGCCGTGGCGAGTGAGGAATGGTGGCCGTGGCGAGTGAGGAATGGTGGCCGTGGCGAGTGAGGAGTGGTTGTCGCGAGTGAGGAGTAGTTGTGGTGAGTGCAACAGAGTAAGCTCAATGCAATTACATATAAGAGGTGAAACCTAAACAATATGTCGTGCACTGAACACACCCATTTATGTACGCACGCACACAAATTCAATCTAACTGAATTAAACCTAATATTTTGCAAAAATTTAGTTGCCTTCTTAAACAGAACAGCTTTTAATAATGCAATAAACTACTAGTTACAAGTAACATTGAATGGATATAAGAGATCAATATTTTAGAATAACCTATTTCCATAGAATTTTAAAATTATTACTGTTAATTTGCTTGTTTTTATGATGTATTATCTGCCTTAAAGTTATTGTTCTTACTGCTTTGAAATTATGACCATTGATGGTATTCATGGTATGGTGATGATTTTCTGACATAAATTTTCCATCACTTCTATTCATACTACAACTCTTATATGAAAATGAATGGTCATTTTTTTCCCTTTTTTTTTGTCTTTTTCGAAAGCCTTTCATGTTTTTTTCCCCCAAATATGGTTAAAATTATTGTTTCTTGTGATTTAGAAATATTTTTCCTTTCAGTGTTGTTTTGATGGTTTCTTTCAAAAAAAAAAAAAAAAATAATAATAATAATTATGCCCCAAGCCATGTGGGCAAGTTTGAAGACTGCCTTATAAAAATAGAAGAAATTCTAACCACATTAGAACAACACATAGGTGTGCTTCTTATGGGAGACTTCAATCTGCCCAATGTCAGATGGCCCGAGGGCCTTTCTCTCCCAGGAATGACAAGATGTGAACGAGGACAGGCGAGGTCCCTCCTGAACCTCATCAACACCCTGTACATGGAGCAGGTAATACTCCAACCAACCAGGGCAGGTAACACACTGGATCTCTGCTTCACAAATGACATGGATCTCATCCATAATGTGAAAGTGACACCGACACTACTCTCGGATCACAACATGATAGAGCTGACCATGTACGGGCCAAAAGAGAGCACGGACATGCAGCCTACAAGAAACCCTCAAAATCTTTCCAGCTTGAACTACCATAAGGCAAACTGGAAACAAATTGAGAAAGAGATCCCCAAACAAAAACTGGCCTAAATGTCTCTCCTCGCCAGACATCGACGTGAAACTTCAACAATTCATGTCTGTAATGCAAGCCATATGCTACAAATGTGTCCCAGAGAGAAAGGCCACTGTACACAAGAACAAAATCCCCAGAGAGAGGAAAATTTTAATGAGACGGCGTACGAAATTTTCAAATCGCCTAAACAAACAGATTGAAAGCAGTGAAAAGTCCCGCCTAAAAAAAAACTGTTGGAAATCGAAAAATGTCTGCAACTCTCCCATGAAAAAGAAAGAGCAGACAAAGAAGCCTGGGCTATAGAAAACATAAAATCTAACCCCAGAGCTTTCTACAGGTATGCCAAAGAAACAGCTACAGTGCACTGTAGAATAGGGCCACTCCTCGAAAAGGATGGCACACTTACAGGAAAACCAATGAGGGTAAGTGAAATACTGAATGAGCAATTCAAGAGTGTTTTCACTCCACCCCTTGGGCATCTCCAAATCACCAATCCAACTGACTTTTTTACCACTGCAGATATAAAATCAGAGGCGGCGACGATAGATTACATCGATATAAAGGAAGACGATGTAACCAAGGCTATAGATGAAATGAAAACAGACTCAGCTACTGGCCCCGATGGATTCCGGCAATCCTCCTAAAAGCATGTAAGAGAGTCCTAGCAAGACCACTGCAGTTCCTCTTTCAGAGCTTCCTTGCAGCTGGCAAACTTCCAGGAAAACTGAAGGAAGGTAAAATATGCCCCATTCATAAAGGAGGTAGCAGAGCGGAAGCCAAGAACTATAGACCTATCTCTCTGACCTCACACATCAGCAAGGTCATGGAACGAATAGTCAGAAGGAAGCTGATCACCTTCCTTGAAGAGAATGACTTGCTGCCCGACACCCAACATGGTTTCCGACCAGGGAGAAGCTGTTTAACTCAGCTCCTACAACACTATGACTGGGTGCTGAAACGGCTGCTCAACCACTCAAATGTGGAAGTGATATATCTCGACTTTGCAAAGGCCTTTGATAAAGTCGATCATGGAATGATATGTCACAAACTGCGTGATCTCAACATAGTTGGAAAACTGGGAGAATGGCTTCATGACTTTCTGAAGGATAGAAGTCAGGTGGTAGTAGCCAATGGGGCCACCTCCATTAACACACAAATAGTGAGCGGTGTTCCGCAGGGCACTGTTCTGGGACCACTACTGTTCATAATGGCCCTCTCAGACATGCCCTCAGCCACGCAGAGAGCCACGATCACAAGTTATGCAGATGATACAAAAGTTTCACAGCAATACAGAACCCTGAGGACACTAAACACCTGCAATGTGAGCTGGACGAAATATACAAGTGGGCTGAAAAGAATAGCATGCAGTTCAATGCTGGAAAGTTTCAAGCTTTATACTATCAGCATGCAAAACTGAATGCAATACCCAATGAATACACTGGACCCGGAGGGATTGCAATCCCAGAGGCACAATCAGTGCGTGACCTGGGTATTCACATGAGTGATGACGCGACCTTTCATGTACATGTTGCTAAACTGACAATGAAATGTAGACGGCTGGCTGGATGGATTCTTAGAACCTTTAGAACAAGAGAACAAGAAACCATGATGGTCCTCTGGAAGACACTTGTCCTAAGCCACTTTGACTATTGCTCTCAGCTATGGTCACCATCCAGTGTCAAGTTGATCACAGAACTTGAGGCGATCCAACGAAGCTACACAAAGAAGATAGCCTCTATGCAGAATGTAAGCTACTGGGAAAGACTCAAGAGATTAAAATTATATTCCCTGGAGCGTAGGCGGAAAGATATGCCATAATATACATCTGGAAGATCCTGGAGGGAAGTGTCCTGACTTTGGCATCGAGAGTTACGCAAATGCCAGAACTGGGCGCCACTGCGTGGTGCCTAGGACTCCAAACCTGCCATCAAGATGTAGGACAAGATTCTGTGATAGCCTGGGCTTCCGAGGCCCACAGCTCTTCAATATCCTCCCGAAGAACCTGAGAGACCTGCATGGGGTGGATACAGATGTCTTTAAAATGAAGCTGGATCTCTTCCTGTCAGGTGTCCCAGATGAACCAACTTCACGGCAGGAGGGGCAGATGAGGGCAGCTGCATCGAACTCTCTCATGCACCAAATAGCAGTTGCTAGAAAGCCTCCATGAAGTGAAACCAAGTAGCAACACCAAATGGCGGTGCCCCAGCATGGCCACAGCTCATAAGCTGAAACTAGAATCAATCAATCAATCAAAAATAATAATAATAATAATAATAATAATATATAATAAATGAATGAATAAATAAAATTAAAAAAATAAACAATAAATATTGTTGGATTTTATTTAACAACTATTCTAGCCTCTGAAGATATTAGTGAAAACACAGAGAAAGAGATAGCTTCTTTGTAAAGTTCTGACTGAAGTCAATATGTGTATGTATGTGTGTGTTCCACAACCTTTTTCACTTGCGGTACACTTAGATTCTTTTCAAAATTCTGTGGCACACCTGAACTAAAAATATAACTAGAAGTATAGGGGAAAAAATTATATTTAGGTTACACTGTGGCACTCATGGCACACCAATGTGCTATGGCACACCGGTTGCAGAGCACTGGTCTATCTCATTTTCTTTCACATATTCACCTTGTACCTTGAGCAAGACATCAACTCCTGTCCACCTATCATACTTTCATATCCCTCATTACCATACACAAATGCATCTGAGGGATCTTGTCTTGCAGGTACTTGAAGACCGCCCCCGCTTCCCTGGCAATACTGGTACCATGAGAGAAAGTACCCAGACTGCTCTGTAAAGTGACTGACATTGGGAAGGTCATCCAGCTCTAGAAGCCATCCCAAAGCAGACACTGGGACTGAGTGTACCCTTCTGGCTGGTCAATGCACGTCAAAACATTCAACACACGCCAGCTTGGAAAAAGGAACAGTAAAGGGTGATTATATATATATATATATATATATATATATATTCTTTTATTTGTTTCAGTCATTTGACTGTGGTCATGCTGGAGCATCACTTTTAGTCGAACAAATCAACCCCAGGACTTATTCTTTGTAAGCCTAGTACTTATTCCATTGGTCCCTTTTGCTGAATTGCTAAATAACGGGGACGTAAACACACCACCATCAGTTGTCAAGTGATGTTGGGGGGACAAATACACACACACACACTGCCATATATATATATATATATATATATATATATATATATATGATGGGCTTCTTTCAGTTTCCATCTACCAAATCCACTCACAAGGCTTTGGTAGGCCCAAGGCTATAGAAGAAGACACTTGCCCAAGGTGCCATATAAAATTAAAATATACAACTGTGCAATGTGTTACCAAAAAGGAAAACTGCAATTGTCACTAAATAGGACTAGGGTGTCAGAACACTACATTGCTAGAAATAAGAGCTAAAATGCTCTAAAAACATAATTGTATACATATGTACTGACAGGAACTATGTTTTCAGGTACAGATGAGGCTATGGAATTAGCTGAGACTGACTGATCAGTATAAGGAGTTCTTGACTAGTGTTTTCAGGCGATTACAGTTCTTGTCAGTACATATGTATACAATTATGTGCTTTAACTACAGCCCTAGAGCATTTTAGCTCTTATTTCTAGCAATGTAGGTGTTCTTGCACCCTACTCATATTTAGTGTCAATTTATATATATATATATATATATATATATATATATAGCATGGAAAGCGGACGCTAAACGATGATGATGATGATGATATATATATATTCTTTTATTTGTTTCAGTCATTTGACTGTGGCCAAACTGGAGCACCACCTTTAGTCAGACAAATCAACCTCAGGACTTATTCTTTGTAAGCCTAGCACTTATTCTATGGGTCTCTGTTGCTGAACTGCTAAGTTACGGGGACATAAACACACCAATATCAGTTGTCAAGCGATGGTGTGTGTCTGGGTGGGACAAATACAGACACACAAACATATACATATATGACAGGCTTCTTTCAGTTTCTGTCTACCAAATCCATTCACAAGCTTTGGTCGGCCCGAGGCTATAGTAGAAGACACTTGCCCAAAGGTGCCACACAGTGGGACTGAACCCGGGACCATGTGGTTAGTAAGCAAGCTACTTACCACACAACCAATATATAGATAGATATTTTCAATAGAATCTCTTGCAAGTCAACATAATCCCTTGACAACAATATAAACTTCTTTTGATTAAAGTATCTTTGGCTCCTCATTTGGATAATTACTATTTCTGAGTTTCTGCTCACTATGAAACATATTTAGTCTGGATTTTATCTACACCACTCCTTAATTTTGAATTTCTATTCACATACACAGCAACCCTTACTAACTGTAAGTTATAGAACAATTTTTTTATCAAACTTTGATATTTTTTTTTCTCTCTAGTCTCAGCTCAGAGCTGCAGCCATGCTGATGCACCGCCGTTGGGAAAAATTTACAATATTCTATGTCAACAAACCACTATTGTTCCTGAAAGTTGCTTTTTATACCTTCTACAGACTGCTTGAAGCTTACTATCTTGCTACACTTTGATCCTGGGATCTTACCTTTATATACAACATACAAGAGAGAGTGACAATGAAAGCAGCAGATAGAAATGGATTATTAAAGAATATTGAATTCTTTGACAGTTGCAGAAAAAAAAAAAAAGGAGAATGAAACCCAACTTGAAACTCCAACCATTTTC